>NW_019384987.1:348114-371991 GCF_000671375.1 Centruroides sculpturatus | reverse complement strand
GTACCGTAAGTCTAATACAGCACTAATTTTATACATTTCTTGTGAAAGAAACATTTCTTATTCAACGGCCATAAAAATTATTTATATTAATGATGTCTCCAAAGGTCAAGTTATTTTTCTGCGAAAAATTCGTTATTAGAAATCACGGCTGCTGTTTCGTGCGCTGTTCCGCGACGAAAATAAGCTTGAGCAACGGCGTAGTCGAACGGTGCACACTCGGTAAGTAATCCTACAATTTTTTGTTTATAGCATAGTTTATACAGATTATTCCCAAAAAATTATACGTGTTTTGGAAATGTTGAGTGGAATTAGTCTAGAATCGGTTAATTTTATAGAAGAGAACCTTTCAAACAGCCTTAATCCGTAAACTTCACACGTGTCGGGCTGCGATTGGCTCATGTATTTAATGATTCCTACAACGTAAAATTCGATTAACGTGGAATGTATCTAAGCATTATAGGGGGGGTCTACTGTACTACATTCACAATTTAAAAAAAAAAAAATTATAACAAGATGGTTTATATCAAAATTATTCTGATAAAAATCTTCACACCATTTATGATAAGTTCTCATGACATAGTTTATTCATAAACTCTACTAATGATGGTTGTGTTATTTCCTTTTTGAAACTTGTATACATTAAAGTCCTATACAATGTGCAGATAAAGCAAGCAACACCCTCGAATTTTGTTGATCAGAGGTATACATTTTTTTTTTCAACTTATAGGCCAAGGTTTAAACTTTCATAAATCATGTGATAATGCAGGTTTCAATAATGTGATTTCCTATAATGCGTAATGAATTCCCTGCACTGTATGGGACTCTACTGTAATGTTCTATATTTCAAATATACTAGTTTTGCTTGTTTTAAATGTTTGAAATTCATTCTTTAACCAGTTCTTTCACTGATTGTAAGGCTAGCAATTTGTTTGACATCTACTGCTGGCTGACAAGAGAGTCATGATGTGACCTCCCTTTGAGATCTAACCAGCTAGTGGGCATCTTATTTATAAAATTAACTTTTTTGAGGATCACTGTCAAGGAGGCTTATCAAGTAGTGACAAGCCAATTCGAGCTTTCATTCGTCGGAACATGTTTTCCAGAAAAGGCCAGTTAGCGTGTTGTAGCACTTCGTGACTATTTCTTTTTTGTTTTCGTTTCGGTTTTTTTTTCTTCCCACCCCTTTCGTTTTGTGTTGCGATACCACCGTTCCCGGTTAGCTGTGGATTGGCTGGTTGAGGGTCACGTGCGGTATTTCCGGTTTGTAAGATATATAAGGTGGGACCCACGTGGAGTAGTGGCTTCTTGGCCTTTCTTTGTTCCTGGGATTCCTGGCTCGATTGAAGTGCTGAAGAAAGAAGGGAGAAAAAGGATTGGCGTCGGAATAAGAACTGTGTGGCCATGGACTCTAACTCGCCCAATTAGAAGAAGATCGAAGGAAGATTCGTCGGCACGTAGTGGTTCTTCAAATGTTTTGTTCGTGGCCAAGATTTTCTCTCGTCGTGAGTAACGTTCTGTTATTTGTCTTTGTTACGCGTCGTTCTTGTCGTCCCGCTTCGCCATGTGTCGTGAGCCCCATTGTTAAGGAAGATAGAGGAACGAGGTAAACGTGTGTATCTTTGATTCAGATGTGTTACTGTGTTATTGATTCGCGGTGTGTGTAATTATCTCGATTGGAATTAACGAACTTTAATTAAAAACCTTAACTATTGTGAGCTGACTTGTCCGTGTGTTTTTTTTTTTTTTTTTTTTTTGTTTTGTTTCAACCCTGAAAACCCTACTCAACAGGGGACACTTTTACATTGGCGTCCGCGACAGGATTGGTTTGTGTAAAAGTCAGCCAAGCTTGCTTACCCGTTCCTCCTTCCTTGGTTGTGCCGTGAGTAAGAATAATTCAGTCAACCGGTGCATAATATTGTCGTGAACGTTCCCCAAATTTATGATGGAAAATAACGAGGTCAGTGGGTCAGCAGAGGGAGTATGTAATGTCCCAATTGTGACCGGGTTTATGGGAATGATCCCATGCTATTCTAACCTGCCCGGCGATGCCTTGGATGTGTACAGATTCTTCGAGACCGTGGAAGACGTGGCGTTGTTGGCTAGTTGGGAAGAAAAAGTCAAAGTGACGGAAGTTAAGGCTAGGCTTAAGGGGGAACCATTATCAGTCTTCTTCAACTTAAGGAACCAAGGGGGTCACTCGGTATGAGGAAATTAAGGAAGGCCTGTTAAAGTGCTTCGGCTGGAGGGACAAGGAGCAGGACCCCTTCCACCAATTGTTGAAAATAACGCAAAAGAAAGGGGAAAAGATTTACGAATACGGTGTCCGCGTCAAAACGTTGTTCTCACGGGCTGTAGCTCGCAATGGGAACCTCGCTACCATCCGTGATAATGCTGTGAAGGAGTGTTTCATGAAGGGGCTGGATTTCGACATTCGCAGGCAAGTGATACAGAGCCGGCCAGAAACATTGGACCAGGCCATTCAGAAGGCAGAAGAGGAGGAGGCAACTGAAGCAGCTTGTGGGAAGAGAGGGATCACAAGCGAAGTGTGCACGAACTCGGAACAAAAAGGGGTGCTCACTGAGAGGGTGGATAGGATTGATAGTCGAATAGCGGATCTCGAGAGGCAAGTTTGGGTGTTAGGAGAGTGGGTCGCTTCTTTGGTTGAATGTATTAAGGGAAATGAGGAATTCGGTAGGAGGGAGAGAGGCGATAGAAGGTGTTACTCGTGCGGAGAAAGGGGGCACCTAGCGAGATATTGTAAAAATGATAAGGCTTTAAACTAATGGGGGGTCATTTGGAGGGTCAGACAAATGACCAGCACGTAAAGTTGGAGCTGACCTCGAGCGTGGATAACAAAGTAGCCGATTTTCTGTCGAGGAATGTCAATGAGATATACCGCTTGGACACGGGTCCCCCAACCCACATAGCCCCCGATAAGCACGACATAAAATTATCACAAGATAGAGATGAATACTTCGGGCCCATAAAACGCGATTTGCTTAGAGCCCAAGAGGATCAGGGCGTGAGCAGTGAGTCATCAAGATATATAGTCGTGGACGACTGCTTGTATAGATTAGGTTACGATAACACCCGCGATCAGCGGAAAGACCAAGTGTGCATGGGGGAGAGCGTCGCCGCGGATCTAATTAAAGCTATTCACACCGACGACATGTCAGGGCACTGGGGCATTAGGAAGACCATAAAAAACATTGAGAGGCGCTATTACATACGGGACTTAAAGAGGAGAGTCGAAGAAATTATTAAAACTTGCGAGAGGTGCCAGAAACACAATGTCCATAAGGGAAAGGAACGAAGTCGCCCACACACCCTTTCAAAAAATTGCGGTCGACATAGTAGGGCCTATGAACACAACAAGTAAAGGGAATAGGTTCCTGCTGGTCATGATTGATGTATTTACAAGATTCGTCGAGGCCTACCCGTTGAAAGACCAAACAGCGTGGTCAGTTAGTAACACCATCTTTAATAGGATATTTTGCTGCTATGGCGTACCTGAAGTGATAATCTCTGATAGGGGGACGAACTTCTTATCCTCTCTGTTTGCTGATTGTTGTAGGTGGTTGGGGATTAAAAGAAATATCACAACGGTGTACAGGCCGTGTGCCAACGGGTTGTGCGAGAGAGTCAACAAGTCAATAGTGGAGATGATAGCGAAGTCTGCAAAGAGGGGTGAGGTTGAATGGGATGAGATGGTATACGCGGCCTGCTTTGCGTACAATAACTCAAACCACTCGGCCACGAACGAGTCGCCTGCCTTCCTCCTGTACGGTGTAGATCCTCGCATACCTAACTTCGAGTACCCCGCGAGGGAGGAAACGACAGATGAGCGCAGAGCTTTCCTGATTACAAAACTCCGTACGTTGAGGGAAGGTGCAAGAATGCGCGCGGAAAATTTTAACAGGGGAAGGAGGGAGTACAGTAATAAAGGCCGTAAGCTAGAGCGGTTTTTGGTGGGGCAAAGAGTGTGGCTAAAAAAGAGCGGCGTGAAGAGAAGCAAATTCGCTGAGAAATACAAAGGGCCGTTCCGTGTAATAGAAATCATAAACCCCACAACATACTGCATAGAAGGGTGTAACTTTAAAGATAGAGAAACTGTCCATGTGGATCGATTAAAGATTTACTATGGACCCCCCGATTCCGGAAGGGGCAGTAAAGGCAGGCCGAACAGGCGCAAAGGAGATCATAGGGAGCCTGAGATGGAGGAGGAGGAGGAAGAAGCCCAAGGAATTAGATGGGTTAGACCTCATGAAGGTGATAAAGGGAAAGCACCCAGTGTCGACAACACGCCTCAAAGCAAGGAGAGTGAGGGAGTGCACGGGGGGCGTTATAACTTACGTCACCGGCAAATTGACTTCCGTCGCTTACACAACGGAAGTTAACATCTTTCGAGGGGAGATATGTAGCACTTCGTGACTATTTCCTTTTTTTCGTTTCGGGTTTCTTTTTTTTTTTTCTCGCCCCTTTCGTTTTATTTCGCGTTACCACTCTTCCATGGGTAACTGTGTATCGGCAGCCAGATTGGCTGGTCGAGGATCACGTGCGGTATTTCCGGTTTACAAGATATATAAGGGGTGACCCACGTTGTGTAGGGGATTTTCGTTCCTGGGATGCCTGGCTCGACCGAAGTGGAAGAAAGAAGAGGATTGGCGTCGGAGTGCTGAAGAGAGAACAAAGAAAAGGATTGGTGCCGAAATAGGAACTGTGCGGTCATAGACTCTAACTCCCTCATATAACGGAAGATTGAAGGAAGACTCGTCAGCACGGAGTGTTTCTTCGAGTGTTTTGTTCACGACCAAGTTTTTTTCTTTTGTCGTGAGTAGTGCTTAGTTAATTTCTTTGTTACGCGCCGTTCTTGCCCCGCTTCGCCACGTGTTGTGAGCCTCATTGTTAAGGGAGGTAAAGGAACGAGGTAAACGTTTGTATTCGTTGTTTTGATTCGGATGTTTTATTGTGACATTGATTCGCGATTCATGTANAGCTGACTTGTCCGTGTTTTTTTTTTTTTTTTTTGTTTTGTTTCAACCCTGAAAACCCTACTCAACAGGGGACACTTTTACAGTGTCATCCTGGACAAGTTGAGACAGGTATGCCAACCAAGGCAGACCCGATGGAGAGCTACCCATCCAGCTCCAGATTGGTCGGCCAACAGATATAAAATTTAGATATAAGGCAACACAACCATTGAAACAAGAAAAAAAAAAAAACAAGCCTGGCCTAAAATTTTACTGTTGTGAAAAGCAAGCAAGAAGTATTGCTGTATATTTTGTAAATAGTTGTCAAATAAATGGACTTAAACTGAGTTCAAGGAGTCATAAGGTGTTCTTTTTGATAGACCACAGATCTGGAAATTGGAAGGCACGATCAGAAATTTACTATCACCACAGCTATCATAGCTTATCTTAAATGGAAGTAAAGCTGTATTACTAATTTCTTTAATAACTGTTTTAAAAAACATTTATTACATTTACATCTGTAATTTATCATTATTTTTTAGATATTACATAATTTCAAGATATAAAATTTATAACTATATTACTCATAAAAATATAATAACAATATTTCATTATAACATCCTCTAAATAACAAAACATATCCATTAAAAAAATTAGTACTAACACTCACTACTACTGCATTTTAGGTATGCAAGCAACAAACAATTTATTTGCACAAGACCCTCATGCTATACAGAGACCTTAATGATGCAGAGGATACTGTCAATGTGCTTCCATTCTGACAGTGTAAAACATGAAGACAATGAACAGTGCGTTCAAAGCCTGACTATAATTGATCCATGTGATGCTTCTCATGTACAGTATGATTCCGTCCTTTTAAGGCTACCAAATTTGCAGTCACACATTTTAAATGTTCCTACAAACAAAACTCATACATATTAAAATCCAAAGATAAGAATGATTAGTTATAAATTTCCTATAAGCAAAATATTGTTGTATAAACTGATGTATATAACTCCAATATATGGAAGCACTCCATCTTATGTGAGCTTGGTTGAAGTGGTGTTGTAATTGGATATAACGAGTGTTGAGTATCTCTTGGTATCTCTGGACCATCAAAACAAGCTCATAAGGACTAGCTTCTTTAAAGAAAAATGGTCCAAGGACATGGCTGTGAATCCATATAACATTGTAACTTTAAGGGAGCATTGTGAGATTTGCTGAAAAATATGAGGATTCCTCTGGTCAAATGTGACAATTATGGATGTTCATTGATCTACTGAGATGTCTCATTGTATCACAGGAGCAACAAGGTAACTTACTAGATGGCTATAATACAGTGCCTTTAGCAGAAAAAGTCAATATCGAACATAAGTTAGGTTACCCTATTAGCAGCAAGCAATTGTTGGTTGTTGTTGATCTTTTACAGATAATGTACTAATTTTCTCAGTATCTTCCTCATTGTATCATAGGATACAACTGCTATGACACTAGAGCTTGTTTTATAAACCAGTTCTGAGAGGCCCATCCTCATCTATTGTGCAGCTTTAGTTTACTGCTTCTACAGCACACCCATTCAGCTACTTTCTTGAAACCATCTGGTAGACTCAAATCACAATGTTCATAAAGTTGTAAGTCTGGGCACTGAGAGATGACACCACTCAACTTTATCAAAATTTCTGGATTTTAGTGTCAAATAGTTTAATGACAAGAAAGAGGCTACTTAGACAACAACGTAGAAATCATAGTGTGACAATAGCTTTGCCAACATAACCATTTTCTACTGCACTGCTGAACAGGTACAAAGATTTCTTAATTTTTGTACTCCTTAAGATTTTTACTAGTGACAATCACTATTTGCAATCTTGTCATGCCAGATTTGCAGTATTTGTTGAAATTTTATCATATCAACAGCAGGGAACAAATAAGACAAGCAACAGAGATTTTTCTCTGTTGCTTGTCTTATATTTTTGAAAGTCTGCATCTATAACTAAGCCCAACTAATAATTCTTCCAGGAGCAAACAGTATCCAAAATATATACCACATAGCTTAAGAGCATAATGAATTGCATTATTTGAATTAGAATTAGTAACTCTAACATCTTTTCTTCTGCAGAAAATGGCATTTGCTATTTAACTTCCTCAAATAAGGTGATCATTCTCCAGAGAACTTGTAGACTCAATGATCCTCAGCAAAAATTCTTGACAGTGAAATTCTCAACAGCATTATTATTATTTTCATAGAACAGCTTTACAAGAAATGCACTTACTTGTGTTTTTGAATCTGTTTTTGAAAATAAGAATTTACACGGCTCATAAGAATTTACATTCAGCAATTGTGGCCACTTTTATACCCAGAATTTGGCAACATGCAATACATATATGCTTATGCAAAAAACTGCTTTTCTGTTGCATGCAATGCCAAAATTGCCAGTGGTGAATTGTGGTACTAATTTTTTATATAAATGTCTTCTGCAGTCCTAAATTGGTTAAAATGCAACCAAATCTAGAATGGTGATACTAGATTTGGTTGCATTTTAACCAATAAAGCTCTTCAAAAACATTAAATACGGTTACTTTATTTGGAACTTAATTACAGGTACCAGATTAATCTGGACATATATATGTATCGTATCTACTGTTTTTGAAATTCTACCAAAATTACAAACTATCAATTCAGTTGAGTTGAAAATTTGTTAGTCACATAAGCTAAATATGTAAAAGTTGATTTTAAAGAATTTATGTACTTATGACTATGTTCTTTCATTCTTTATATATAAATTATAAATTAGCTTAAATTTATATCTTGTATTATTTTATAAAAATTATGTATATAATTTTTATAAAATAATACAAGATATAAATATATAAAAGCATTTTATAAGAATATGTTATATAATTATATATAAAAATTACTTTCTACAAATTGAAGTTTTTATAGTTAAAAATTAAAATTAAACAACATATTTGATTAAATATTTTTATGTTATACCTTCTTGTAAGTATGGTAAATTATCTCCAGATTGTCTTCTAGTTTCTTTTATTATACAAGGGTCTTTCTTCATTGTACATTTATTATATTGCATTGAATCACTCTATAAAAAAAAACAAGATATTAATGATAGATATTAATTAAATAAAAATTTTTAATAAATTTTTATTTAAAATATTTACCTCAAGTTGCATTTTTTCCAAACAGCTTTCAGAAGAAGAATGTTCCATAGCTGTAGTACTGTAAGCAAGTTTAAAACGTGACCGCAATGATTCAATTTCATTTTTATGAGTTCTTTCCAAAGTTTCTTGTAATTTATTTAAAGCTTCCTGCTTTTCATGTTCAAATTGTTTTTGTTTTATCAATAATTGTTCTTCATAATCCTTATCTAGCTGTTCCTATAAAAATATTAAATCTTAAGAAGTTAATATATAAGGATTGTCCAATTGAAAAGTGGACATATATCATATTTCATTGTTCATTGTGGTGGGCCACATTAGGGGCAGATAAGTTCAACATAGGAGAGGCACAGGATGCATTAAGTATGGGCAAGAATAGATTTTATCTCCAATAATTGGCAAATTATGTTAAGTTTGTTACAGGAAGAGACCAGAATCGAACAACAAATGGTAGTTCAATTTTTAGTGGCTAAAAGAAATAGGAATGTCAACATCTATAGACAACAACAACACTATAACAAAGACCCCAAGTTCCTCCTTCATACTGTTGCAGGAGAAAAGACATGGTGCCACCATTATGTGAGGGGCTCAGCTGTGGATACGGAGTGGTAAGACTCTAGTATCACTTAATCGGCAACTATTCTCTAGAATAGCCCTCTGTTTGTTTAACAAGGATGGTTTTCTATTCAAGAAATTGAGGGTGGAGGGACTTACAGATTGAAGGTTAATGCAAAGCGGGATTAGAGGATTTTGTAATCACTTGTTCCCTCGTCAGGATTCCTGACACCAGTTAATCAATTTTGGGATACGCGGATTAACATGCATATTGGGATGATCCAGAAATGCATCTATCGGGATGATTCAGCTATGAGGAGACATTCTTTAACAATGATAAAACAAAAATTTAATGAATGAAATAACAAAAATTATACAAAATAGAATAATTAATCTAAACGTATCGAGAGAGAGAGCTCACAAATTTCTACTATGATCATACTACCTCAGGAGACTTTTATCTTCTTCGGTCCTTTATGATTGATATGTCAGTTCTTTCTGGAGTATGACTCGATCGGCACATATTTATATATTTTTTCCCTATTATTTCTCCCTAACTTAACTCATTATTAAAATCTACTGGATATGACTATGGGCGTTGGCCTTCAGGAGATGGTATGGAGTTCGTCTTCCTTCTTTCGGATTTCATGGCGGACTCTCCGAATCATGCAAAATTCTTCCTATTTCTCACGATTGTTCTCCAATCAGTTTTTTGGGTTCTCTCATGTGAACAGAGGAAAAGGGGATGTATCAAGGGGTTAATAATTCTCAGGGTGCTGAAATTTGTAGTAGATAAGGGTAAAACAAAAGAATGTTTCAACTTCCATTGCAGGAAGTGACTTTTTATCAGTTTGGTGATAAATTAGAAAAACCTAATTTCTCACCAAAATTAAAGAATATTTCTTTTTCGTTAAAAATTTAACTTTATAATTAAATTATTATTTAGTCACAGGAGCTATTCAGATCTCACAATTACACTACTGAAATGAAGAATATGAGCAAGCAATGGAAACACTTGTCCCCTGGCACCTTGTAAGTTCATAATTATACCCAGCACTGTAAAAATAATGTTGACTTTTTTTCAACTGCCATGTGACTTTAACATTTTCAGACCACTCAAGAAAGCTTTCTGAGAGCAAAGATTCATGTTAAACAATATCAAATTGATATACTCCAAGTATATCAATTGTAGAAGATTAAGGATAGGTTCAAGGAATTTTTTTACCATCAGCCACCAGAATTCTACACAAGGGGGAACAATCTGCTTGTGAGATGCTGGGATCTTTGCCTAAACAAATATGGATTTTCTTTTAGATTTGCAATAAATATTTGTCAATTATGACATGTATTCATTTTTCCTTTAAACAACTCTTATAACATTGAATATTAAATTAATGAAATAAATATTTCTGAATGTAATTAATTTAAATTGCACTCCAATTTAATGCATTTTTAAATTTTCCAATATTAATAAGTTAAAATTATATTTGAAAACTATAAAATCTATATTAAATGATTAATGAAAACATTGCTGAAAAAAAGTCATTGTATTATTATTTAAAAAAACTTTTTTTTCCATATCAGCAGTTTGTGTTTAAACACCATATTTTCAAATGTCTTAACTCATCACATAAAATTTAGTTCAAACCATTAATATATTTATGAATTTACTAGCCAAACTATACTACACCATCCAATACACAGTTAAAAGAATGACTCAACTTTCCATTACAATTATGAAAAAGCTATTTTCCAGTAAAATAAAAAAATTATGATAATGACATAGTATATATGATTCACACTTTTGAAGGTTTAATATAATTTATTCATAACTACATTATTGTAGATTAGAAAAAATTTATCTCAAAAATATACAAGACTAAATACTAGTGTTAATTTTTCCAATTAAATCATAATATTTGAATTTTTCATTGTGGATTTGGGCATACATGAACAAATAAAGAAATTTAATTCAAAAACATTTCAACTGTATCAAATAAAATAGAATAATTAAATTCAGTGCTCTTTCAAAAATTAGCAGATTAAAGGATAGCTGTAAAAATAATAATTACATTATTTTATATTGTTTTAGAAAAATATGAATTAAAGTAAGTTTTTGAACAATTAGAAGACTTTTTAATTTCTTACTTTTTGTTAAATTATAATGCATTATGAAACTTTTTATACAAAGTATTGTTTTGAAAAATATGTAATAAAATATTTTCAAAATGTATTTGTTGAAGAAAAATTGAAAAATAAAATGATGTTAATAAAATGACACTAACATTTTCAAATTTGTAGCCATCTTCAGAACACCACCAAACAACATTTGCACACAAACATTCTCAATTTTCAATAACTGAATTTTAAAGCTTAAAATTATTTTATTTAGGCCCAATTTCTCTCCAAATAAAGCATTTTTCAAAGCAAGTAAATTAAATAATACAATATGGAACACATTATTAGAAATATAAAACTATGTAAACTTAAATTCTACAAAGTCTATTAAATTTCAAAAATTTTAATTAAAATTTATTAATTTTGTAGTTAGTTATTATTAAGAAATTTCATAAATAATCTTTTTAAATATCTATTCATAAACTTTATAACTTACTTTATATCTTTGTAATTTCTCTTCATAGTTGTCTTCAAAACTTTTTATAATTTTCATTTCTAATTGTCTTTCAAATTCTTCTTTTTGCATTTGTAATCTTTAAAAAAAATTGTAATAATTAAAAATGCTTGATAACCAAATTTCATCAAATTATGGGTTTTAGTTTTTCTGTAAGAAATTAATAAATACTAAATGTTAATGAGAGACTGATAAATTGGCATTTAAAACATAGAGTTTTGATCATTTACAATGTAAATAGGGAAAACAGATATCTGGAGTTGTTTCATTTTATTCAAAGAATTTTATTCATGTTTCCATTCTAATTATTCAACATATCATTAGAACTAAGCTTCCATTGATTTTTTTCAACTTTCTTATTCTGATAAGTCTTCCTAAATTATTTGTTAGTACACAAATCAGAAAGAATAATCTGAATTTAACATTAAACTGAAAATCTGGTTTGACACTAAATTAATATTGGCATTTTTAAAATTAATTTAATATTGAAAACAATTTTTAACTTCAAAAGTCATATTTAGACACTTATACAGAGAAATAAACTAATCTCTGTCTCTCTCAACCTGTAATATATATAGCTATTTTCTTAGAATGAAATACAGATGTTTATAAAATATATTTTATTCATTTAAAAATACATTCAATTAGGTATACATTATAGTTATATAAATATACGTGGTACGATCCAAAAGTTCGGGGACTGCAGTAATGTATGACAACAAAAGCATGTATTTAAAGTTACAGCGTATGAAATGGATTCTATCAAACCACCCCTACGTCTTCAGGTTGATTTTGCCCATGTCACATGATTAAACTGTGAGTACTGTTGTTTTTTTTCGAAGATAGTTACTTTTGTTTTGCGACGTAATAAAAATGGAGTTTCAAGAACAGTGCTGCATCATTAAATTTTGTCAGCGTTTAGGTAAAACATCTATGAAGACTTTAAAATTGCTAAGAAAGATGTATGGTGATTCTACCATGGTGAAATCAAAGATTTAAAGAGGGCCGAGAATCTATCGCAGATGATGAACACTCCAGCCAACCTTCGACTTCACGGAACGAGGAAAATGTTGAGTTGATCTCTCAATTATCTAGACATTTTACATCATTTAAGGGAATCCATTTGTCATAAACAGCTGCAGATCTGGTGAAGTGGAGACTGGTACCTTCTGCATGACAATGCACCTGCAAATTGGTCCCAAATGGTCACCACAGTTTCTCGCCAAATCTCAAATTAATGTGCTTCCACACCCCGCCTATTCACCGGACTTAGCTCCATGTGATTTTTATTTGTTTCCATCAATGAAAAAGCATTTGCAGGGACGCCGTTTTGTGTCATCAGATGAGGTGAGAGCAGCATCGCAAGAGACTTTACGGGAGGTTTCAAAAAATGGCTTCCAGCAGTGCTTCCAGAAGTTATATTAGTGTTGGCAAAAGTGTATCGTTGCCCAAGGTGATTATTTTGAAGGTGGTTGTGCATCGGCAATATAAACTTTTTAAGGTAAAGAATTTTAAGCCAAGTCCCCGAACTTTTGGATCATACTATGTATATGAATAAAATATAAGAAAATAAATTATTATTGATAATGTCAAAAATATTTCCCAAGAAAAATTTCTTCAAAAGAAATAAACTGCAAAAAAATAGCCCATAAGAAATTTATTATTAACTTCTTAGTATGACAAAAAATATTATTAGAATTTTTTGTTAATCTTTCTTGAAACATTTTTAAATATAACTTTATTACATTAAAAATTCTTTATATAATAACTTATCCTTCTTATTTTTTGATTTTTCTAATAAGCTGGCAGAAAAAAGATTTTGCAATAAAATTATTTTTAAGAAAAATCTTATGATTATTTGTTCCAAAAATATAATTTCTGATTTTGTAATATCTTTCTTATAGCTGTTGATATTCTTATTTGCATTAGAAACTATATTTTTATTGTCACTTTCCATATGATAATACATGTTCTACAAGCTCTTCAGAAAAAAAAAATTAAGGCTTTTTGAAGTATAAGTTCTCTCTTCTTCAAAAGAAGAAATCACACTTCAGAACCTCTTAAGTTTTACTCAAAATTTAGTTTCATTCAATCTCTATATCTCAGAAAACATTAACTACTTTCTTTATCTACAAAAGTAACTGAATTTTACCTTTACCTAAAATGTTAGCACAAGTCAAACTGACTCAGTTTAGTAATTTTAAGAATACCATCATCTAATGTTTTACAATATAAAAAAAAAATAAAAAAAGCATATCATTTTAGTATTACACTCATGTTTGTGAAAATTGCAACACCATGAAAGAATTGTGCAAATTGAACCAAACTTAAAGGAAATGTAAAGTGAGGTAAGACATGTAAATGAATAGAATTACAAAGCAATTGCACAAGCATAAAATGAGAACCAGCTCCTTATCAGCCACTTGTTCCAGGTATATAAAGGACTGTAAAGATGCATTAAATGCATAAAATGCATTAAAAAGCCATTTATCTTCCTCTGTCCATGGTAAACGTTTCATTGGTGGTCAATATGCCTCGTCAAAAGCTGAGGAAGCCATACCAACAACTAACGGAGTTTATAGGAGGCCGCATCATCGGTATGTAAGAGGGTGAATTTTCGTATCAAGAAATCACAGCCCACACAAAGTGTAATGCCACAACAGTGATGTGTGTTTGGAAGAAATGGACAGAGGAGAACCAAATAAGGCAAAAACCTGGCAGTGAAGCAAGCAATAGCACAATGGTACGGGACGACAGACACCTAATCCACATGACTGTGATGGACTGTATAGCATCCTCTCGTGTGTTAGCACGTTTTTTTACTAGTTCCAAGTAATTATCACAAAAATCCTTCCAGAAAAATTCTACAATGTTGGAGCACAGCTACAGGTGTTTTGTTGTCTAGCTCCATGGAGTGAGTGGGGAATCCTGCATAGCTTTATGCAGGATTCCCCACTCGCTGATTCACAGACGTCTTCGACTTCAATGGGCTCAGCAACACAGCGCGTGGCATGCCCAGTGACAACAAGTTGTTTTTTCCGACAAATTTTGCTACAATCTGCATTACAATGATGGAAGAGTATGCGTCAGATGTTACAGAGGGAAACGTCTGCTCTCACAATGTGTTATCCAGCATCATACCACATAAATGCCTGGCATTATGGTGTGGGGAGCTATTGGGTATAATTGTCGATCCCATCTAGTGCACATTGCAGGCAACCTCAACAGTGATCGCTACATATGGGAAATTGTGGAGCCAGAGGTCCTCCCCCTTCTTCGACGCATTCCGAGTGCTGTATTTCAGCAGGATAATGCCCGTGCACATATTTCTCAGACTGCACAAACCTTCTTCAGTGCACAGCAGGTTTTGCTTCTTCCACGGCCTGCTTTTTCCCCAGATATGTCGCCCATCGAGCATATCAGGGATTTCATTGGTCGGCGACTCTGGTGGGCACAGAATAAGACTGTACAGCTGGTGGGGCACAGAATAAGACTGAACTTTGGCTTCAAGTTGAAGCCATCTGGAATGCCATTCCCCAGGATTACATTCAGAACTTGTATGATTCAATGCCATGACATGTACAGGCTTTCATCACTCAGTGTGGCGGATACACAAAGTACTGATTTCTGACGTTCTTTTTGTTTTTTTGTCTTGTAAATTTGATCATTTATTTGTACCACTATCAGTAATATGTGGAATAAATTTAATTAATTTCTGACAATTCCTTCATGGTGTTGCAATTTTCACAAACATGAGTGTAAAATATTACTATGTGGAAGATCAAACAATATCACATTTGTAAAAGGAGAATGTTAAATTACTAATCTCAAAATGATATTTAGCAAATCAGAATTTTTAAAAATAATATATGAACATATTTATTTACCTTTGAAATTCTTCTTTATGTAATTCTTCTTGCCTTTTTAAAGCTTGACAAACAGCAACATTTTCTTGTTCTCTGTACCTTTCTTCCATTAATTTTTGAAATTGTTCTCTCTCTTGTTGAAATCTTTCAGTATATACTCTTTCTAATGATGCTTTATCATTGTGTAAAAGATGAATTTCATTATCTTTCTTCTCAATAATCTGTATAATTTTCATAAATTATATTAAATTAAAAAAATTTTTTTTATCTAATTATACTTGTAATAACAATATGCTAAATCAAAAAATAAGAAAATTACTATAAAATTTATTTTATTCTATATTTACAAAATTTGTATATATGCTATATAATAAATCCATTATTAAATTCATTTTATTCATTATTTGTTAAATTTTTATTCAATTTTATTGTATAATATTTAAAATTTATCTCTCAATAATTTTAACTTATTTTCCGACAACATAAATATGAAACAAAAAATAATAGTTACTCTACACTTGCTGAATTCATAAAATGAGATCAAGTTAATCATAAATTGGATTATGGCTAAAGAAAAGCTATGAACATTTAAAGTTATTTATAAGAAAATGATAATCAGTAATATGTATTATCTACAAAAAAATAACTGTAACTGATTTATTAAATGATTATTATAGGATGGTGCATCAATTTCAAGTAACAGGTGAAAGACAGTGAGAAATGGTAAAAACTTCATTTGGCTATCAAAAGGCATACATATGCATTTAATATCACATACAGTATATATTATACTTATAGTAGTGCTTCTTGAAAATGATGTCTGCTAAACATTCTCCATCTACATTGATGCATTCTTGTAGGTGGTGCAGGAAGGTGTCCATGTAGGTGTCCATGAGCATAGCACCTGTTCCATGGAATCTCATGTATTTCCCAATGGATGGCAACAAATCCACCACCAATCAACCCAAAAAGTATTGTGAAACTATAGAGTTTTTGCCACTCAACAAGGACTTCTAAGCAAAGCTGTGAACATGCTCCACATTCTCTGTTATGTGAAAATGTCATCTCTTACCTTTCAACTGATGTTCTGAACATTGCCCATGGCTCTCCATTGTTTGACCCATCTCAAAATGCTGTGTTAGTCTGGCACAGGTACATGGTGGTCTTTGCTATTGTATCACAGTGCCTGCTGGACTTCTGTAATGGATCTGTTTACATCTAAAGTAATTTTTAATATCTCGTTCAAAAAAGGTAATTATTTTCTTATCTACATAAGAAAATAGTAGTTTGCAAAATTTCAAGATTTTCTATAAAGCAATTGCCAAAATATAAGCATTAAAAAGTGCAAAAATCACTAAAACAGCTGTCTTTTCTCCTTCTTCATTTGGCACTGCAGATGCTTGTAGAAAAAAAAACTACTAGGTCTAGAAAACTCAAATTTTAAACTCAAGCCTTTCCTGTTATCAGTAAGATGCTGGTGAAAATTCCTGGTAGATAGGTCAAAGTTCACAGTTGTTTCCTATATAGAGATATTTCAGTTTTATGGCTTAATTTTATGCTTATAAGGCTAAAATTGCATGAAAACAAATTTATTCAAAACTAGCTGTTATCCGTGGCTTTACCTGTGCAGAATTTGCAATTTGATAGAAATAACCCATCCTTGGTACTTCACTAAGATTCTCAATCATTAGTTGTTACTATAAAAACAAAAAATTGCATCTATAATAGTACAGTAGAAGCCATTCTTCAGGTTAAGCCTTAATTTCAAAAAATCCCTTCTTAAATACTCGGCTCGGATGTCACGCCAACAGTTAACTCAATCAAAAACTTCATCAAAAACTTCAGATTATGAGGCGTTAAATAAAAGATTAAAATATTTCTTTTAAATCCCTTCTTAGTGTGCATTTTCATGATGTACCAAATTTCACCTCTAGGTTCAGCGATTTGCTATGGAAAATGATGAATCAATCACTCAGTCAGTCAGGACAAGTAATTTTATATATATAGATGTTACTCAGAATAACAGAAGCTCAAATTTATGTGAATTAAAACTTTTTATAACAATTTTTCTAAATAGCATATCAAAAGCATATTTCAGCAAGCAAAATGTATAAAATAACTAGCTTACCTGTCGCGCATTGCTGTGATCTCAGAAGAAACAAAATTCAAGCAAACTCGTTATGATAAAATTCAATTTACATTTTATCATTTTTATTGAAACTTATTATTATTATATTACACAGGTCAACAGTGGTTTTGGTGCCCAGGTATTTTGAGCTGATTTCATATGAATTTGATGTCCTGAATTCAAATATGGCATTAGTTTTTGCCTAGGAGCTCTAATTTTTAAGATATAGCATTTTAGCAAAATATACATTTCAATATCTTAAGTTAAATCCATGGATCAAGTAAAAAAACTAAACACGGAATTTTTATTATTATATTATGCAAATATTATTCTATACAAAGATAGAGGAAAAAGTCATCAATAAAACTAAACAGTTACACATTGAGGAAGCTTCTTTTCCGTGACTTTCGTGAATGTATTTTGGAGCAATCCCTTTTTAAACTCTGCCATCATATGCGTATCCCATCTTCCTTGGTAGCGGTCCTCCATAGTTTTAATATCCTGGTGAAATCTTTCACCTTGTTCTTCACTGGTATCTCCTAAATTTTCAGGAAAACGGTCTAAGTGACTGTGTAAATAGTGCACCTTAATACTCATATTACACCCAAGGAATTTGAAACTGTTAAGCATCTCGTTTACCAGTTCAACATAATTTTCAGCTTTGCGTTTGCCTAGAAAATTTCTGACAACTGCAACAAATGAAGTCCAGGCTTTTCGCTCAGCTTCATTCATCGAATTTACGAAGGCAAGATCGTTAATGAGTTGTCTTATTTGTGGGCCGTCAAATATTCCTGCTTTAATTTTTTCTATACTTAACTGAGGCATTTTTTCCCCTATATATGCAAAGCATGATCCCTTCTTATCAAGAGTCTTTACAAACTGCTTCATTAGGCCTAGCTTGATGTGCAGTGGAGGAAAGATGATTTTCTCTTGTTCAACTAAGGAGTCGTTAATGACATTTTTTTCTCCAACGTCTATGTTTTCTCTCTTAAGCCACTCTTTTTTAATCCTGTGGTGGGGGGTTTCTAACCCAGGGTTTCTAAGTCTACACAAATTACCCATTGATGTTCACGATACTTTATCTTCTCCAAGACCAGAGCTATGGTGTTATATTCTTCTTTCATTTTCGTTGAGTGAGCAATTGGTATTGAACCATATTTGTTCCCATTGTGTAAAAGGACACATTTCAAACTTCGTTTTGAGCTGTCAATAAATAGGTACCAATCATCTGAAAAATATTCAAGAAGGCCCATTTTTTCCAAGAGTCCTCTAATTTTGTGACAAAACACAAGGTTGACTTCTTGAGAAAAGAAAGGTAGCAGATCCTTTTCTCTTGTACAGTAAAAGGTAATTTTGGTTCCTTGCTCCAGTAAATTTTTCTCCTTCAACCTGGAAGCCAATAATTCAGAAGCTTCTTTTGGCAGGTTGAGATCTCTGGTGAGGCAATTTAACTCATCCTGGTTGAAACATTGAGGAATTGATGACATTCTCTCGTAATCACAGTCACCTTCATTAAGATCAGAGGGATACTCGTCCTCTCACAGAGCTCTGGTAGCTGGTGAAATAATGGAACTGGCACTTCCTGTGAGGGAGGGATCAGGCGTCTTGCAGAGACTAAATCAGGATAAGTCCACTTGCTATGGTTGTTATGATTGATTCCATTAATATTTACTAGGCAGAAATAACAGTCATTGAAGTGAATTTTGGGTTCTCTCCAAACCACTGATATGCCAAATTTCAGACTTTTTCTTTTCCCAGTAGTCCACTGTCGTAAATGTTTTGTACAAGTTTTACAGACCTGATGCGGTGCCCAGCTTTTATCCTGATCATCAAGTTTAACACCAAAGTATCCAAGATAAGCTCTCTTTACAAAGTCACTAATATCTTTCGTTTTCTTTTAACATATATTCTCCGCATATGTAGCAAAACACATCAGAACGATTTACACAACTTCTACTTGAACTCATTTTATTTCTATTCAACAACACAAATAAAAGCATCTAGAACACAGTACTTTCTTCCTTGTTTTCCTTTCCTTCTAGAACTTTCCTTTATAACCCTTTTCCCTTGGAGTGGGATTAACAATTCTTGAAACCACTGAGAACAAAGAGATGAATGAAGTCCTGATACTGATGAAAGAGCAGAAATGACATTCTTTGCCCAGACCTTGAGGTGGACAGACATGAGTTGTGTTCCAAGTTGCGTTTGGCAACGACCGGAAAGTACAAGAAACTTTGATGAAAGGATCAGGTTTTATTGTGGTTACGACAAAACAGTGTGGCAATTAAGTGTATATGTTAGGGGGCATAAGAATTTTAGAAAGGCTTAGGTGCAGCATAGCAAAAAAAGGTTGGGAAACATTGATCTAGACACTGCATGGCTAGAACTTACAAACTTACCTCAACTCTAGTTGAAGCATTGAACGTCAATTCGTTACCGAATGCTTACTTCATTTGGTGGATTTACCTGGAACTAACTGGACAGCAGACTAACAATGGGGAAAATATACAGGAATCAATTCTTGCATATGTGATTTAGAACTGTACAAACTGGAATTAGAGCTGCACATTTCATGTAGCACTGTACATTAAAAAAACACAGATCTAAAAAAGTAGAGCTGATAGAGAAAAACTGATTTAATATTTGGATTCAGCAAACCAATTATAGCTAAAATCAGTTCTAAAATCCTAGGCACCAAAAAAAAAATTTTTTTTTTGGTTGACCTGTGTTGTTATTATTCATTTTCATCGGAAAAACATTTCAAAGTGTCGTTTCAATTCTATTTATTTATTGGAGTGCTTGTGGATACACAATATTTTTTTTTTCCATCTGGTGCGTACAAGAATAAATCAGAAGGTTTTCCAACGCATGAGCTGGCCACATAACAGTTGTACATGTGAGAAGCACAGATTCTTTAAATTTAGTCCACATACTCACAGAGATTGTTAGAAGTGCGATATTCCCCATTTTTATATATATATTTTTAAATCCTTTATAATTTTGATTATTTAATTGCTCCTTCCTCTCTTCCTTGTTATGTTGTGAAATTTCTGATAGTTGGATAATAAACTGTTTTATTGTAATTTGTCTTTTTAAATTATTTTGAGTCAATATTAAAATTTGGAAAAGGGGGATCCCTAGATCGGTAAAATAGGCAAATTTCCTTCTACAACTTCGGTTGTTGTTCGAGATACAATTAAGGTTTTAACAAAGTTTGAATGAATACATAATTAGCAAAAAAAACGTTGAAATAAAGTGATTAAACAAAAATTATTACAAATATTGTAAATAACAAATGCATATATAAAGATATTTTTGGAGGGGGGAAATGGTCTTCACAATTTGAAATCGATCGAACACACAGTAAAATGCTCGTATACATGCGCACCATCTATCGTAAGATAAATGTACTATGCCAGAAACCTTCACAGGAGTGTATTAAAAACTTCCCAAAGCTTCATGGCAATCGTACTATGCCAGAAACCTTCACGGGAGTATATTAAACAACTTCCCAAAGTTTCATGGCAATTGGATAAACAGTGTGGTAATGCATGAAGGACAGACACACAGATGTACATTCATTTTTATATATATAGATAATACAGGTAAAAACCTTGTGGGTTCTGCTTCAAAGTGACAAGCTTATCTTTACATTAATAAAACTCCTAAGAAAAAATCTGACTGTCATCTAAATTGTCATAAGTTTTTACTTGGCACAAATTTTTTGTCTCAGTTATTTTTGTTTGGATATATTGTAGTGATTCCAGTTTACCAGGCTTTTGAAAATTTTATATTATAAACATTTGAGTCTTGGAACTATTACAAACAAAATATATTGGATCGTGTGAGCATATAGTTTAAGAAACACTGCTCATGTGCATTCTGATAGTGCTGCCACCTGACATTAGTATAACACCACTCTAACAAATTAGTTGTAAAAATTCAAGATTTTGTACTAAATTCAATTAAAATCAATTATATACACAATTCTACTACAGAAGTAAAAGTTTGATAGCAAGATATTTTAATATCAAATTATAAATATGATATAATAATGATTATTTGAATATTTTCTTAATATTAGTAGTAAAATTTTTTTGTTGTAATCTTATATATTTACCATGCTTGATGCCATTAATTGTTTTTTTTTTTTGTTCTTAATATAGATGAAGTCAACAGTGATTACAATAAGCAGATTATAATGTATACTCTTCTCTTTAGGAATATTAAAAAAGTTTAAAAAGTCACTCTCTCCTCATTTACTTTAATATACATATTAGTCCTATAAATCTGTTCCTTTTGTACAGTACATGAAATTTTTAAATTATTTCTTTATTAAGCCATCCATAAAATATGTTCTCATTGTAGTTATCTCTCCCCCTAAAGTTGTAAAAGCAACAGACTCAATTTTTATTTGTATGTAAGAATTTATAGTAACAAAATCATTCCCTCAATACTAAATGCCAGATATTGGATATATCTTACTTTCACTAATATTTTTTGATACATCCACAGAGATCTAAACCTGAGAAGAGAACCATCTGTAGTGCAGGATCTTATGTTATGGCTAGAGAGCAGATTAGATAGGGGAGCAATACTCCATTCATTACACTTCCAACATGACAATCATTCCCATTTTAAAATATTCATAAATTATAAATTTTATTCTAAAATAAGTTCTAATGTTTTCATATTATCATCTAAAACAAACATAAAATTAATAACATTAAAATGTTAAATTTAATTATATTAATTAATTAAATAGAAAAAAATCCTCTTTATCATAAGATTCTTTTTAAAATGTTGAACATTTACTAATAAATTATTTTATGATAGTAGATTTTTAAAATAAATTTAAATTAATATTTCTCATTGTAAATTACACACAGCTTCTGTAGAAATTACAGAAATTCCATAGTGATTGGAATCTCTGCATCTACCAGTTCATTCCGTAGTAACTGTTATTCACCCCCTTTTTAAAATATTTTAAACTTTAAATTCCTTTCTGCCAGCCAATCAATCATACCATAAAAAGAATGGGTTTTTATAAATAACACCTTATCATTGGCTGTTTCAATAAAATCACTTTGTACCATTTTTTATTTTGATAATTTATGTTTTACATTCCATTCAAATAAAACTACCCAAAATATTTTAAAACAACAAATTAAAATAAATTTAAAACTCACTTCATTTAGATTTTTAATTGTTTCTTCTTTAGAAATAAGCTTTCTGTTCCATTCTTCTCTTAAATTATCTAACTCTAATTCATGCTCTAGCATCAAATTTTTAGCAATTTCATTACTTTCTTCCTTCAATTCTTTTTTAATCTATCAAAAAATTTAAGTAAATAATATTTAAATTTATTTTGGTTATAATTAAATTCAAAAATAAAGTAAAGTAATTAAATAATTAAAATTAATTCAATAAAAAATAATATATATTATTTTTGTTCCATTTATTAATAAATATCTATAAAATTGTTTTATAAAAATTAAAGTTATAAAAATATACATTATGAAATTATACAGAAGAAATATTTATAATTATCATAAATCATACTATCATCATGCAGTTTTAAAATTGTAAATTTTATTGAGTACAGCAAAACCTACTAATGTGACCAACTGTTTAAGGTTGGTCACATTAGCACACATGTAAGATGACTTCAGTGGTCAGTCACATTAGCATATATCACTGTATATTGTGTGAATGAGAAATTAAATTATTACTATGCTTAAAAAATTTTTTTTAAATATAGTTTTAAGAAATTTTAAATCTAAAATAAAAACATAACATATTTTAATTACTTTATGCATATTTTCCATAAATTAAAAATTAAAATACTTTTGAAAAAATGCCTGAACATTTTCTATGAAAAAAAAAACATTTTATTGTATCTTTTATTGTTGTCAATTTTTACAATTGTATATAAATTAGAGTTATTCTAGATATTTATATTTACTTGATTATAAATGAAATAATTCATTTGTAAACATTATATATTTACAAATGAAATGAAGTAAATACAGGTAACCCCCGTATAACACGGCACTTCTATAGCACAAATTCACTAACACGGTTAGAGAATTGGTACCATCCCCCGTATAACACGGTACTTTTATAGCACGGATTTACTCTGACACAGTTCGAGAATTGGGTAAAACCCTTGTACAACAGGAAATGTAATAAATTTTTACATACTTAAGTAATAATAGTTTACGAAAATTATTATTTTCGTGAACTATTAGTACTTAAGTATGTAAATTTTCTCTTCTCGCCTTCCGTTGATACACGTGGTCCTTCTCGAAACTTGTTTCAATGTTGCCAGATCGTGACGCTTCTGCTTCTGATGTTGCCGAATGTTTTTCCCTTATTCCATACTTGCTTTATTCTTCATAAGTGCTTAGCACCATATAAGGAAATTTATAAAGACCTTTTAACTAGAAGCGAGCAATCTAAAATTACATACATTTTGCAAAAGGTAAAGCATGGATCTGAAGATAATGCAGAAAAATGCTCAGAGGATAAGGATAACTTGCCAAAAAGAAAACG
>NW_019384987.1:294640-343392 GCF_000671375.1 Centruroides sculpturatus | reverse complement strand
TGCATTTTGAAAAAAATCTTTATAAAAGAAAATTTAAAAAGCATTTAGAAATAAGGAAACAAAAAAATAATTTAATAAATAACTCAGATGGTATGCAAATTGATTACCGCTGGTACAAATTAATAGATGGCGCTAAAACAAGTTAAAACATGGTATAATTATGTAAAAAATCTTCCATAATAATTCTGATACTGGTATATTTTTAATAATATTGTCTGTGTATCAAATAAATTTTTACATACGTATGTCAATTTTTACTATGTTAAAAATTTTTTACTACGTCTGTTGTAATGTGTAAAAAAATGTGTAAAAAAATTTAAATGATTGTGAGTATTATGGAAGTTTGTTTGTTGGAAGGTATGGTTGTTTAATTTTAGATGTATATTAATACAAAATGCACAATTTTATGTTTAAATACAGGTTATTGGATGAGGAAGGTTTGCCCTCCCAATCCCTATTTTGAAAGCAAAAAAGCATTTTTTGTAATTTACATAATGTGGAAATGTAAGTGTATTTTATGATTTAGTTTGTTTCTATGGTATAACATGGTCATGTTTTAATATTTCTTGTTTATTTGAACTAGCACTGAGGAGGGGTTGGAGTACATTATACCAACCCGAAATATATTTGTAGTTCAATGGAAAATAAAAAATAATTTGCTAACCAGAAATTGCTGTGAGATACGTCTACCAAAGTGCGTTTTTTTGAATTATAGAGACGGATTTACATTTGTAATAAATATACCATACAGCAAGCCATTTATATATATAATTAATGTTTTGTTTCTTATTATTCAAAAAAATTTCAGTATAACATTACAATTTGTATATGATACTGATTTATCATTCTTGACTTTAAAAAAAATAATAATAAATAAAAATCATGCATTACTCATGTTCAAATTTTAAAATTAAAATCAATTTTTTTTTCTTGTGTAAATTTTTCATCCAATGGAGATTATTATTATTAAACAAAAGACAGTCTGCCCAGAAAGAGGCCACCATTTATTTTTTGTGTTCCAGACTTCACATTCACGGTGACAGACCTTCCTTTATAGGCTACTTGTTTAATAATAATAATCTCCATTGGATGAAAAATTTACAAAATAAAAAATTGGAATGTATCGTCACCAGGGGAAAGTTTCTGAAATCTGCATTTTTCCAGTGCTTGTTCCAGTAGATAAAAGCAGAAACACCCCATAGGATGAATGGAAAGCAAGACATCTGTATAACACCAGTTCCTTTTTTAAAAAGATTTTTTAATTGGATGTAATTGTGTTTTTAAAGGACTGTTTTTTTAAATTCTGGCGGCATGTAGCCTATAAAGGAAGGTCTGTCGCCGTGAATGTGAAGTCTGGAACACAAAAAATAAATGGTGGCCCCTATTTGGGCAGAGTGTCTTTTGTTTAATAATTAAAATCAATGTAAAAATAAACACAAATTAATTTTAAAACATTAGTTTTCAAATTCTATTTATTAAATACTTAGATTCCAGTGTTTACTAGCATTGAAGAAACACAAACTGCTTTCTGCAGGAATAATAGTGATACAGACATATTTGCAAATTTTGGCTAATATTTACTGCAATACTTTATTAATATTAATAAAATACAGTAATAAAACATTAATTCAACTGAATTCAAAGTGCTTTTGAAACTGATTTGGTATCTGATATTTAAAACCAGTTTTTTTGAAAACTGGTAAGAAGGTTTCAAGAATTTCCTGTTTTTGCCAGCACTTGTTTAGACCAGTGGTATTCAAAATTTTAACATCTATTGTCTAGGGCCTGACTATTACTTTTGTGGAATTCTAAGTAAAAAGTTTAAAGAAATAAAGAATGTGTAAAAAAGACTTCAATGCTGTTTCCAGATCAATGCTTTCAAACTTTACCATGTCAAGACTCCTTAAATCTAATTAACAAATTTCAAAGTCCCATAAATTTATATTTTGATTTATAACAAATTTATTATATATATTAACTATATTAATAATTTTATTAATATGTATTATATTCATAAAAAATACAAATTAATTAACATTCATAGTTTTAACAAAACTGTTTATAACTAGCATATGTATATTCATTTATACATTTATTCTTTTTGTTTGTTAAGGAAATCAAACATTCTTTAAAACTTTTAATCACACACATTTTTGGTTCATATGAGCCAACCTCAGGCAAAAAGCCATTAAAAACTTTTAGAATATGAAAGAGAACATATATAAATACAAAGTGAATGTGCAAATAGAACAAATATTTAAAAGAAACAGACCATTATAAATAAAAAGAACAGACTGTTGTAAATTTTACAAACAAATTGCAATAGAACAATTTATCATCTCCAAAGCTCTAACACAAATATAAATATCCATACACTGCCTTCAGTTTATTAGAAAATCAAGTGAGGTCAAACATATCTAACACTGACTTCCAACAATCATTAAGCTGTTGTATCATTTGTGCTAATCACCTCTAGATAGCAAATTTAGGTGCCAGAGTAGATTTACATTTGTTGTCCAGATAACATATTTTTAAAAACTTCTATTTTTTAATATCTTTATTAAAAATAATGAGAATATACTTTTATTATAAATACCTAAGAAACCTTGAAAGTTGCTTGCAAAATACTAATGTAAAAGAACATGAAGCGGCCATCAGATTGAAGTACAATAATTCTCCGTGGTATGATCATACAAATAACAATAATTGTAAAATTAACCATAATAATATAAAAATTTTGCATTTTGAAAAAAATCTTTATAAAAGAAAATTTAAAAAGCATTTAGAAATAAGGAAACAAAAAAATAATTTAATAAATAACTCAGATGGTATGCAAATTGATTACCGCTGGTACAAATTAATAGATGGCGCTAAAACAAGTTAAAACATGGTATAATTATGTAAAAAATCTTCCATAATAATTCTGATACTGGTATATTTTTAATAATATTGTCTGTGTATCAAATAAATTTTTACATACGTATGTCAATTTTTACTATGTTAAAAATTTTTTACTACGTCTGTTGTAATGTGTAAAAAAATGTGTAAAAAAATTTAAATGATTGTGAGTATTATGGAAGTTTGTTTGTTGGAAGGTATGGTTGTTTAATTTTAGATGTATATTAATACAAAATGCACAATTTTATGTTTAAATACAGGTTATTGGATGAGGAAGGTTTGCCCTCCCAATCCCTATTTTGAAAGCAAAAAAGCATTTTTTGTAATTTACATAACGTGGAAATGTAAGTGTATTTTATGATTTAGTTTGTTTCTATGGTATAACATGGTCANGATCGCGACGCTTCTGCTTCTGATGTTGCCGAATGTTTTTCCCTTATTCCATACTTGCTTTATTCTTCATAAGTGCTTAGCACCATATAAGGAAATTTATAAACACCTTTTAACTAGAAGCGAGCAATCTAAAATTACATACATTTTGCAAAAGGTAAAGCATGGATCTGAAGATAATGCAGAAAAATGCTCAGAGAATAATGATAACTTGCCAAAAATAAAACGCTCTCGGTTAATTAATAGTGTTTTTAGTGATGACAAAGAAAACATTGTTTAATTTATACTAATATGTATCACTTTAAAAATTTTAATGAAGATATTTATCTTAATAATGAAAATATACTAGCATGTTTTTTAATTTTTGGAACCTAACCCTCTTTTTCATATTAGTTCTTTGTTTTGTATAACACGGATTCACATAACACGGCAATTTTTTGGAACGTAACTACCGTGTTATACGGGGGTTACCTGTATATCTTATTTCATTCAATTGCTAAATGGCATCTAATTAAAATTTATGGAAATATCTTAGATTATTATTTAGCAAATAAATTTTAAAGATTCCTCAATTTAATTCAAGACTATCAAACTTATAATTTGGCAATCATACAGCATAAAGATAAGCTTCATTTTCAAAATTTTTGTTTGAGAATGGCTTTCTCCTTTCTAAATTTTTTCATATCATTGGAAATGTCTTATGGAAATGGATTTCAACCCCCTAACAATAATTATCCCACAATGTATAGCAAAAGAGAAGTAATTTCACCTCAAAACAGAAGTACTGTACAGTAGAGCATCAATTATCTGAAGCAATTTGGGACTGAGGTTGTTCGGATAACTGATCATGTATGAAAAAATATATTAATCTATTCCCTGTTGAAATTTTTCTCTGTTGCATGTCACTTCACATTGGATTTTTGTTGATGTTAAGCCTAACAAAAATTTTTTAAAATAATAATCGTGGCTATTGTATTGTTAAAAATTATTTCTTTATTTTGCACAAACAAATTAATATATTGAAAAATATAAAAACTAAGAAGGAAAAAAAAATTATATTTCGGAAGTTAATCTAATATCAAAAACGTTCTGATTCAGCACAACACACATCCTGACACACAGTCCTCAGAAAAACATCACACAAAAACAAGCAAAACTCTTTCTTTTTCTTGGGTTTATCTGGAGATGTCAGCCGCTTGGGCTATATTCTCCAACGAGCTGAAGCAAACAACACAACTCCATGATGCAAAGTCCTAGAATATAGCTCACAATGGGAAAAAAAAGCCTCATTCAAGTCATGATGCGTCCTTAAGTACCCTCTCGATGTGTATGAACTGAAGCATTTTGATACTAGATTAACTTCCGAAATATAATTTTTTTTGTTTTTATATTTTTATGAAGAAATAAAGTAATGAAGAACAATGTTACAAAATGATAACTTTTTTAATTAACTAATCAAAAAGGAATTTATTATTTAGCACATATATAAACTGAAATTTTTCTTTTGCCTAAGTAAAGACATGAGAGAAATCAGTTAGTTACATAAGTTTTATAGAGCTGCATTAATTAAATCCCTCTCCAATCAGAAACACCATGCCCTGCAATATTTTTCTTTGTGAAGTCTGAAATGTAAGAAGAATCATTGTTTATATCATATGTATTTAGATTTGTCTGATGTTGTCATTAGTTATCATTATTGCAAATAACACATCACTCAATAAGTCTCCAGTCTAACTAAGAAAAACAATTTTTTTTAGAAATTTGACTTTATTCATCAACATACACTCCTTCAAGAGAGATATATTCATTCCAATACTCCTTTAACTTTCAATGACTTTTTTGTAGAACGATTTGTCTTTGCTCTCAAAATAGGCCTCAGTTTTGGCAATCACTTCTTCATTTGAGCCAAATTTCTTTCTCTGTAGCATCCTGTAGTAGTCACTGGGGGCCAGATCTGGAGAGTACGGTGGGTGAGGAAGCAATTCAAAACATAATTTATTTAATTTAACCATTGTTTTCATTGACTTGTGACACAGGGCATTGTCTTTGTGGAACAGCACTTTTTTCTTTTGCATGTGAGGGCATTTTTTCTTGATTTCTACACTCAACCAATCCAATAGTGCCATGTAATATTTGCTATTGATAGTTTTACCTTTCTCAAGATAGTCGAACAAAATACCATGAGCATCCCAAAATACCGATGCCATAACCTTTCCAGATGACTTTTGAGTTTTTGGTCACTTTGGATGACTTTCACTGGCTGCTGTCCACTCAGCTGACAATCTTTTTGATTCAGGTGTATAGTAATGGATCCATGTTTCATCCATTGTCACATACCGACACAAGAAATCCTTTTTATCTCACTTAAACAGCTCCAAGCAGTGCTCTGAATCGTTGACGCATTGTTGTTTTTGGTCCATTGTGAGCAAACGTGGCACCCACTTCAAAAGCAACTTATATGTGCTCAAATTTTCGTGTAAAATTGTAAACACACTATCTTCTGATATCTTTAAGGTGTCAGCTATCTCACAAACTTCACTTTACGCTCTTTCAAAACTATTTTGTGGACTTCTTTTTTTTGTTTTCTGGAATAACTGCTGATTTTGAGTGACCAGAGCATTTAGCATCATTGATGTTTGTACGACTGCATTTAAATTCAGCATACCAGTCAATAATACTTGATTTCCCTGGTGCAGAGTCTCCATAATTCTTATCAAGCCACTGTTTGGCTTCAACAGTATTTTTCTCCATCAAAAAACAATGTTTAATCAACACACAAAATTCTTCTTTATCCATTGTTTTGAAAATTACAAAACTGGGGTCACTAAAAACACTGTAACCTGTAAAATAATTGTCAGAATGTCATGAAATTATGGCATGTATTTTTTGAAGGTTGGCACTATCCAGAAATCATATGGGTCTGTAAACAGTGTTGCCTTATATGTGTCAGACAAGAGGCTTATTGAGTGATGTGTTAGTACATTCAGTAATAATGGTTAATTATTTAAAAACTAAAATTTGGCAGCTATTACATAATGCACACAACACTTATTTTTTTATAAAAATGAAATTTTTCTTTTGCTTATGTACTAAATAAGCTTTCTTTTGATGAGTAAAGAAAAACAAATCATCATTTTATAACATCAGTCTCAATTACTCCCTTTGATAATTTCAACATCTTTTCAACATTTGACAATTTCTTATTATAATTAATAAATAAATAAGTTTGCAAAACCAGTAATGTTGGAATCATTCTTTGTTTTGTTAATAATATATCTATTTTCCATTTTAATAATATACACATGTTCATCCTTAATATACTTTAAAACAATGAACAATTCTACATATTAAGAAAATTTAATAAATTACTTAAGTTGTAATAAGTTTTGTTATAACATAATTTGTTATGGCAAAGTTGATTAACATAATATCTAATGAGAGTGTATTTGATATGAAATTTTATAGGACAGCCTAACAAAAATTTTTTAAAATAATAATCGTGGCTATTGTATTGTTAAAAATTATTTCTTTATTTTGCACAAACAAATTAATATATTGAAAAATATAAAAACTAAGAAGGAAAAGAAAATTATATTTCGGAAGTTAATCTAGTATCAAAAACGTTCTGATTTAGCACAACACACATCCCGACACACAGTCCTCAGAAAAATACAAAATATTTTTTCTTGATTTGAGTTTTAAAAAAAAAAGTTGATTTTTAATCATATTTTGCTAATCTATGTTTAATACCCTGTGAACACACTTGATCAAAATAAGAATCCATAACATCCATGTAAATAAAAGAAATTAGCACACACACATATATAAATTTTTTTTAAATCCAAAGGATTCACCATTAGATCCAATACAAAATTTGTATGTTTTATTTCAAATTTTATATACAGAAACTAACATTAAATCTTTTAGGTTCAAAATAAATTCTACATCAAAATATTTTTTCTTGATTTGAGTTTATTTTGATACAGCATACAAATTAAATAATCATAATAAATAATTTAAAATTTGTACTTACTTGAATTAATTGGCTTTCATTTTCTAACTTTGTATTATCTAATAAAGTTGAATAATATTGAACTTGATTATAATACATTTCAACTTGGGTCTGTGCATCTTCTAATTTCTGTGATTCTAATTCTAATTGTGATTGATAATGCCTCATCATTGATTCATGCTCTTGCTTAACTCTTTCCAATGCCTCTTCAATTGCTTGATCCTATTTAAAAGTATATTATAATGTTACAAATGTAAATCCATCTCTGTAATCCAAAAAACACACTTTGGTAGACGTATCTCACAGCAATTGAAGGTATAAAAAAAACAATTAACCAAATTAATTTAAAAAAGTTATATAAATAATAATATAAGCAATATAGAAAAAAATCATATTCTTGACTTCAAAAATAATAGAATCCCTACTCTTAATATTAGATTAAAAACTCATAAAGAAGAAGAAAAATTTAGACCCTTAGTAGATTTCAACCCCAATTCTCCATTCTTTATAATTTAGAACATTACATAAAACAACAATTAAAATGTTTAGAAAATTCTGTCTATAGTATTAAAAATGCTGATACTGTTATTAATATAATACAAAAATTGAAAAAAGATAATTCTGATAAATTAATTAGTTTAGATATAAAAAATATGTATCCCAGCATAAATTGGAAATTAATAGAAAAATGTTTAAGTGATCTTAATGTACATAATAATTTGAAAAAATTAATACAATTTGCATATAATAATTATTATTTTGAAGTTAACGAAGTGTTTTATAGACGGATGGTATTAGCATGGGGTCAAAGATGGGGCCAAAATTAGCTGAATTAGTTATGATTAATATTGATAAAAAAATAAGTGAAATACATGGCATAAAATTAATAATGAGATACGTACATGATTATTTGATCGTATATAATAGTAATTTAACTAATAAAGAAACTATCCATAATTTTATAAATAACATAAATAAGGACATTCAGTTTGATATTGAAGAAGTAGTAAATAAAAAAATTAATTACCTCGATATAACTATATTAAATAATCCTGATAAATTTGATTTTATAACATATAAAAAATCTTATAATGCTAATAAAACTATAAATTATCATTCTTATATCCCAGATTATATAAAAAAGAATTCTTATCTTATGGAATTAAAAAATATATATACACGTATAACTGATGATCATAATAAAAATATTAAACTTAAAGATTTAGAAATAAAATTTATAATGAATGATTACCCAAAGTTTATTCTTACTAAATGGAAAACATGCTACTTAAAAAACAGATATAATACGAAATTTAAGAATGAAAAAACATATAAAAAATTTCCATACATTCAGAATATTTTTGATTATTGTAGTAATAACCTTAAAAATTATAACATTTGTTTGGCCCCATCTTTGACCAATAAAATTTCACAGAATATATACAGATACATAAATATTACTAGTATTAATAAAATTGATAGCCTAAAAAAAGCTGGGGTTGTATACAGGTTAGAATGTGATTGTCTGAATCCATATATGTACATAGGTGAAACAGGGCGTATGCTAGATGTTAGAATAAAAGAACATGAAGCAGCCATCAGATTGAAGTACTATAACTCTCCGTGGTTTGATCATACAAACAACAATAATTGTAAAATTAACCGTAATAATATAAAAATTCTACATTTTGAAAAAGATATTTATAAAAGAAAATTTAAAGAGCATTTAGAAATAAGGAAACAAAAAAATAATTTAATAAATTCCTCTGATGGTATGCAAATTGATCATCGGTGGTATGAATTNTATATATATATATATATATCAAAATTATATCTTCTTCTTATAAGAATTATATTTAGTTTATTACAGTTGACCCCCTTATAACACGGTAGATACGTTCTGTTCTTTATGAAATTGTTGTTCTAAGAGTCCTTGAATACATAAGCCAATCACAGCTTGGCACGTATGCAGTTTATGGACTATGGCTGTTTGAAAGGTTTTTTCCATAAAATTAATCGATTCTAGACTAATTTGACTCAACATTTACAAAATATGTATAATTTTTTGGGAATAATCCATATAAACTATGCTATAAACAAAAAATCATAAGATTACTTGCCGAGTGTGCACTGTTTGACGACACCATTGTTTAAGCTTGTTTTCATCGTGGAGATTGTCATTGAATGGCGCTCGCGTGCTTCCTGATAAATTATTTTTTTTGCAAAAAATTCGCTTAACTTTGGAGACGTCATTAATACAAATATAATTTTTATGGACGTTAAATAATAAATGGTTTTTAGTATTTTAGCTGCTTGTTTAAACTCAACAGTTTGTACTGTACAATATCCGCTATTGGTCTAGATTCGACCAATCCTGTTGCAACACAAGTTGGCGATGACGTTTTACCGAATTATACGAGTTTTTTTAGCATGTTTGTACGAATACTGTCACAATTTTTTCGCCATGATATAGGAATACAAACTATAGGAACCCATGTTATGGGGGGTCAACTTTATTTTGTTAAATTTGTTTCCAATAGATAGAGCTATGTGTAAATTAGTGAATCAAATTTAGATAGAAATTAAGTGATTTACAAGAATTCAATTGATATTTTGGGATGGAATGTACAACATTATTTAAGCTATAAGTATTTAAATGTAACTGCTGAGTTTTGTAGCAATTGGTAAAATTGCGTAGGAGTATATAGCAAACAAACATTAATTAATTATTAAAAGTTTAGATAATTTGGTATGGTAGCAATTTAACTGTATTTTGTTTATAATAATAATAATATATATATTGATATATTATTTGTATTAAAGATTTTATTAAACTTAAATATTGTATTAATTTTTCAGATGTGATGGTTTTGAATGAAATTATAGATCAAGCTGCAGGACGTCAAAGTAGAGAAAGTGGCAGAGGTAACTACCATTATGGAAAAGCACAAATTATGTTTTTGAAATTGTTTGTTTCTCCTATTTCGAATGTTTTTGCACATTTTTTTCTACCTTCACTTATACTATTTTATTTATGCACCTCTAATATTAATGAAAATATAAAATGCATTCTTCGTTAGATAAAGGACATGTCATTCCATATAACAACACAAAGTCAACACATAATGAAATAGTTATAAATTTGATATATGTATAATAAATTTATTATAAACTTTATGATAAATGTTTTGCCTTCTTTTGTATTATCAAATGCATTACAATGTGTAGTAATAGCAATATTGAAATTTCACTTATAATACTATAAATGTTCAGTTTAGTAAGATATTTGTATTAATCAATTCTTTTCATGTACATCAACATTGTAAAAGTTGATGTATGACACATACTTGATAAATTTCTAATTATATTTATTAAAATTATTTGAATTTTTTAATATTAAATAAATTCTTTACAGCATTTTTTATAATTAATATATATTTATCTTTGTCAATAAAAATTGCTCTGTTAAAATTTTATGTTACAATTAAATTTAAAATTTTAAGAAATTAAAATATACATAATTTCAAAATTTTTAAGCTTTAAACAATGATTGAATATGTTTGACAAAAATGCTTTTATTGGAGTTAAATTCATATTTAAATAAATATACTTGTAAATGCTTTTAAGCATTCTTGCTTATTGTTTAGACAAATTTTATAATGTAAAAAAATATAATTATACAGAAACGAAAAGAAAATAATCATAATTAAATATTATTTTGTTCATTATTTTAATTTGTAAAGTTTGCCATTTAAAAAGAAGCAAGAATATTGAGTGGCATACTTATTTAAATAAGGGAGACCAGAAATTACCTTTTTCACATCTGATGTAAACTGGTATTCTGATTTACTTTGGTGTTAACTAGTATCCAAATTTCTAAGATAATTAATGCTATATTTCAATGCTGTTTTATGATAGATAATTTTTATGGTTGCCCTACTGATAAACATTAGAAGTAATATATATATTAGTATATATATATTATTTCCTGAGTATGTTTTGATTCCAACTTTTTTCATAACTTATATTTACCAGAAAACATGCAACATTTAAACAAATATGAGTTCTTTTAAATAAATTAATTAACACGACTGTGTGAATATTTTTAAAAATATTTTTACACATCTACAGTAAGTTTTAAACCAATGTATTCACACAGATGGATGAAAACTTTTTGTTTTACTCAAAATTAATAAAAATTATTTTTAAAGGACATAAAAAAAGAAGTCAAGTGAGACTAATACTGTATATACCAAATAAAATCAGATGCAAATGTTTTGCTCAAAGCTGGAATTTATCCTAACATTTGGCCTAGTATGGGTCTATAAACTAAGCTGAAAATGTTTGTTTATAATAAAGTATTGATAGAAGATGTAAGGAAGGTGTGATATTGATTAATGTCAGAATCAAATATATAAATAATATATTCCAAAATCTCAAACACTTCCAGTTCCAAGCATTTCAGATAAATGATTCTCAATCTTTATTAGCAAAAAAAAATATATTTGATTAAATGATGAACGAATAAATAAATGCTGTCAAGTTTGTTACTCTTATGGCTTTATTCACCAACAAAGAATTGGTAGTTAAAGTTAAAGTGAATCATTTAGCATTTATTTTACTTTAAATAAGTGAGCTGTACTTTGTTAACTTCAAGTTTGACTATTAACTTTTTGTGGTGAATACATCCATTAGTAACTTTACCCAATGGTACTAAGGTTACCTTATCTGCTTATATAGATGAGCTTTACCTTACCTATTCAAAGTAAATATTTCACAGTCCAATACAATTAACATGTACAGTACAACTCCTGACCCCACTAAATATTGCCTGCAGAAAAATAAAATATTGTTCACAGTACTGGCAATTAGCTATGAAAATGAATTTCTTCTGTATAAGAAGGATTATGATATTACAATACATAATTAATTTGTCATTATAACTTAAATTGGAATTCTGACTTCCCCAAGATTAGCAGCATGTTTGTCTCTCTTATTTAAAGTGCCATGTTGTCAATATGCAAAAACACATTATTCAAAATTTATAGGAATACATTTATTAACAAAAAATTAAAGACTGTTTGTCCAAAAGGGGCCACCATTTATTTATTGTGTTACAGACTTCACATTCACGGTGACAGACCTTCCTTTATAGGCTACTTGTTTAATAATAATAATCTCCATTGGATGAAAAATTTACAAAATAAAAAATTGGAATGTATCGTCACCAGGGGAAAGTTTCTGAAATCTGCATTTTTCCAGTGCTTGTTCCAGTAGATAAAAGCAGAAACACCCCATAGGATGAATGGAAAGCAAGACATCTGTATAACACCAGTTCCTTTTTTAAAAAGATTTTTTAATTGGATGTAATTGTGTTTTTAAAGGACTGTTTTTTTAAATTCTGGCGGCATGTAGCCTATAAAGGAAGGTCTGTCGCCGTGAATGTGAAGTCTGGAACACAAAAAATAAATGGTGGCCCCTTTTTGGGCAGAGTGTCTTTTGTTTAATAATTAAAATCAATGTAAAAATAAACACAAATTAATTTTAAAACATTAGTTTTCAAATTCTATTTATTAAATACTTAGATTCCAGTGTTTACTAGCATTGAAGAAACACAAACTGCTTTCTGCAGGAATAATAGTGATACAGACATATTTGCAAATTTTGGCTAATATTTACTGCAATACTTTATTAATATTAATAAAATACAGTAATAAAACATTAATTCAACTGAATTCAAAGTGCTTTTGAAACTGATTTGGTATCTGATATTTAAAACCAGTTTTTTTGAAAACTGGTAAGAAGGTTTCAAGAATTTCCTGTTTTTGCCAGCACTTGTTTAGACCAGTGGTATTCAAAATTTTAACATCTATTGTCTAGGGCCTGACTATTACTTTTGTGGAATTCTAAGTAAAAAGTTTAAAGAAATAAAGAATGTGTAAAAAAGACTTCAATGCTGTTTCCAGATCAATGCTTTCAAACTTTACCATGTCAAGACTCCTTAAATCTAATTAACAAATTTCAAAGTCCCATAAATTTATATTTTGATTTATAACAAATTTATTATATATATTAACTATATTAATAATTTTATTAATATGTATTATATTCATAAAAAATACAAATTAATTAACATTCATAGTTTTAACAAAACTGTTTATAACTAGCATATGTATATTCATTTATACATTTATTCTTTTTGTTTGTTAAGGAAATCAAACATTCTTTAAAACTTTTAATCACACACATTTTTGGTTCATATGAGCCAACCTCAGGCAAAAAGCCATTAAAAACTTTTAGAATATGAAAGAGAACATATATAAATACAAAGTGAATGTGCAAATAGAACAAATATTTAAAAGAAACAGACCATTATAAATAAAAAGAACAGACTGTTGTAAATTTTACAAACAAATTGCAATAGAACAATTTATCATCTCCAAAGCTCTAACACAAATATAAATATCCATACACTGCCTTCAGTTTATTAGAAAATCAAGTGAGGTCAAACATATCTAACACTGACTTCCAACAATCATTAAGCTGTTGTATCATTTGTGCTAATCACCTCTAGATAGCAAATTTAGGTGCCAGAGTAGATTTACATTTGTTGTCCAGATAACATATTTTTAAAAACTTCTATTTTTTAATATCTTTATTAAAAATAATGAGAATATACTTTTATTATAAATACCTAAGAAACCTTGAAAGTTGCTTGCAAAATACTAATGTTTCACAAACACAGTTTAAATAGCACTGGTTTAGGCCAAACAAATTTACAACTAATCTTACCTTTGTCTTAAGAATAACATCAGAGAACTATTGAGAATTCAATGTGAATCTATATACAATATTCATAAATTTTTAAAAGCACCTTTAATCAAGTTCAGAAAAATAAGAATAACAGAAAATTTAATCTACTTAGTTAAAAATATGTATAAAAATGTCAAAATTGTGATAAATATGGAATGACAAGATAAAAATAAGTTGAAAGTATGCTATCATTACAATGAATTTAGTACCTTAAGAATAACATCAGAGAACTATTGAGAATTCAATGTGAATCTATATACAATATTCATAAATTTTTAAAAACACCTTTAATCAAGTTCAGAAAAATAAGAATAACAGAAAATTTAATCTACTTAGTTAAAAATATGTATAAAAATGTCAAAATTGTGACAGGAATAAATATGGAATGACAAGATAAAAATAAGTTGAAAGTATGCTATCATTACAATGAATTTAGTACCTGAAGACAGTTGTGGAAGAAGATAAAACAGCCAATAATATGATCTTTGTTGATAATATTGTAATTTGAAAACTAAAGAAAAATGAGTTAGAAAAAACTTTACAAATGTAGTAAGGGATGATCAAAATTTTGATTTAAATTTGAATGAAACAAAAACAAAATGTATGCAACTTTCCAGAAATAAAGAATAAAATCAATTCTTGATTTGAAATATTTCAGGTACTTCCATTTTCAGTTTTTGTTTTGTTTTCATATCAGGATTATCAAATTTAGATGGTATGGAGACACAAAGGGAGAGTGAAAAAAACAAAAACAATAATTAGAATTAATAATAATTACATAAATTAAGAAATATTTTTTTACCACATAGAAATAGGAGATCAAAAGGTCAAATGGGGAAAAGATGACAAAACCCACATACATACTATTTCATCCAATTGTGAAACCAATAAAGTCAATCAGATGATCATACAAGGTAACAATTATTACTAAGGTTGCAAGACAAACTCTGACCTTAGTCACCTCCAGCAATTAATTCAGTTTGTTTGACAGCTGTTATCAAATTTATGAGGTAGAATGAATAATCATAACAGATAGAAAGAGGTAATAAATTGAAAGAAATGTTCGATTTCAGACAATTAACATAAACAAAACCCAGGACACAAATCGAACTTAGAATGGGTTGCATCATACATAGCATTAGTCAGCTCTCCCAAAAATGGGTATAAAAAGGGCTTTGACACAGTCCTTGGGGCAGACATCAACAGGGGACACCAGACCCATACCACCATTCTGTCCGTCACCACCCTTGCCTTCCTGCCATAATCACCATCTCTCTCCCAAGATGATCCTGACCTGAATGAAAGGAAGACCAGGAGCATTTCACTAATGTTCTATACAATGAGATTGGGAACCAAGTGGTATTATACGTAGAATTGTAAACTCTCTCTCTCTCTTGGTTATAAGCTAGATTAAGGTTAATTTAACTTAAAAGACTTTTGGAACTGCTAAAAGTCCAGAACCTAGACAGTCTATCGACAAGAACGAAGTAATCATTGTTGCAACCTAGAATTTTGTTACTATTTCTATCTTTTGTATCTATTTGCTTTTGCAGTCACTGTGTATAATTTTATAGTTTATTAAATATGTTAATCTTATGTTTAATTCTGTGTCATCCTTGAGTACAGCCAACACCTTGTCACAACCTTGCTAACCCTCCATTTCATTTACCACATAGGTCATCCCCTGACAGAAAAGCTGATAAGAAGGTAGAGTTTGCCCCCTCGTTTCTCACACTTATGTGTTATAATCTAATTCTTCTAATAATTAATCAATACTAAATTAATTTTAAAACTTGCTTTTAATCATGTAAAATCACAATATCATATAAAAAATGGTTTAGGATAAAAAAGAAACTTTTACCTTTTCACTTGTAATTTGTTTTTGAATTTTTTCTAATGAGCTGTTCAACTGCATTGTAATATTAGCAGTTTCTTCAATGAAGATTTCTTTTCCTTGTATTATTTGATCTCTTAATTGAAGAATATCCAATTTTAACTGGTTACTAATTTCCCACGCTATACTTTGTAATGAAGTCATTGTATCTTGAACTCTCTCCAAGTGAGATTTATTCATATCTAAATCTCTCTGAAAAATAATAATCCATATAATTAAATCTCAAACTATTTATTGTGATTAAAATAANCTTTGTTGCATGTCACTTCACATTGGATTTTTGTTGATGTTAAGCCTAACAAAAATTTTTTAAAATAATAATCGTGGCTATTGTATTGTTAAAAATTATTTCTTTATTTTGCACAAACAAATTAATATATTGAAAAATATAAAAACTAAGAAGGAAAAAAAAATTATATTTCGGAAGTTAATCTAATATCAAAAACGTTCTGATTCAGCACAACACACATCCTGACACACAGTCCTCAGAAAAACACCACACAAAAACAAGCAAAACTCTTTCTTTTTCTTGGGTTTATCTGGAGATGTCAGCCGCTTGGGCTATATTCTCCAACGAGCTGAAGCAAACAACACAACTCCATGATGCAAAGTCCTAGAATATAGCTCACAATGGGAAAAAAAAGCCTCATTCAAGTCATGATGCGTCCTTAAGTACCCTCTCGATGTGTATGAACTGAAGCATTTTGATACTAGATTAACTTCCGAAATATAATTTTTTTTGTTTTTATATTTTTATGAAGAAATAAAGTAATGAAGAACAATGTTACAAAATGATAACTTTTTTAATTAACTAATCAAAAAGGAATTTATTATTTAGCACATATATAAACTGAAATTTTTCTTTTGCCTAAGTAAAGACATGAGAGAAATCAGTTAGTTACATAAGTTTTATAGAGCTGCATTAATTAAATCCCTCTCCAATCAGAAACACCATGCCCTGCAATATTTTTCTTTGTGAAGTCTGAAATGTAAGAAGAATCATTGTTTATATCATATGTATTTAGATTTGTCTGATGTTGTCATTAGTTATCATTATTGCAAATAACACATCACTCAATAAGTCTCCAGTCTAACTAAGAAAAACAATTTTTTTTAGAAATTTGACTTTATTCATCAACATACACTCCTTCAAGAGAGATATATTCATTCCAATACTCCTTTAACTTTCAATGACTTTTTTGTAGAACGATTTGTCTTTGCTCTCAAAATAGGCCTCAGTTTTGGCAATCACTTCTTCATTTGAGCCAAATTTCTTTCTCTGTAGCATCCTGTAGTAGTCGCTGGGGGCCAGATCTGGAGAGTACGGTGGGTGAGGAAGCAATTCAAAACATAATTTATTTAATTTAACCATTGTTTTCATTGACTTGTGACACAGGGCATTGTCTTTGTGGAACAGCACTTTTTTCTTTTGCATGTGAGGGCATTTTTTCTTGATTTCTACACTCAACCAATCCAATAGTGCCATGTAATATTTGCTATTGATAGTTTTACCTTTCTCAAGATAGTCGAACAAAATACCATGAGCATCCCAAAATACAGATGCCATAACCTTTCCAGATGACTTTTGAGTTTTTGGTCACTTTGGATGACTTTCACTGGCTGCTGTCCACTCAGCTGACAATCTTTTTGATTCAGGTGTATAGTAATGGATCCATGTTTCATCCATTGTCACATACCGACACAAGAAATCCTTTTTATCTCACTTAAACAGCTCCAAGCAGTGCTCTGAATCGTTGACGCATTGTTGTTTTTGGTCCATTGTGAGCAAACGTGGCACCCACTTCAAAAGCAACTTATATGTGCTCAAATTTTCGTGTAAAATTGTAAACACACTATCTTCTGATATCTTTAAGGTGTCAGCTATCTCACAAACTTCACTTTACGCTCTTTCAAAACTATTTTGTGGACTTCTTTTTTTTGTTTTCTGGAATAACTGCTGATTTTGAGTGACCAGAGCATTTAGCATCATTGATGTTTGTACGACTGCATTTAAATTCAGCATACCAGTCAATAATACTTGATTTCCCTGGTGCAGAGTCTCCATAATTCTTATCAAGCCACTGTTTGGCTTCAACAGTATTTTTCTCCATCAAAAAACAATGTTTAATCAACACACAAAATTCTTCTTTATCCATTGTTTTGAAAATTACAAAACTGGGGTCACTAAAAACACTGTAACCTGTAAAATAATTGTCAGAATGTCATGAAATTATGGCATGTATTTTTTGAAGGTTGGCACTATCCAGAAATCATATGGGTCTGTAAACAGTGTTGCCTTATATGTGTCAGACAAGAGGCTTATTGAGTGATGTGTTAGTACATTCAGTAATAATGGTTAATTATTTAAAAACTAAAATTTGGCAGCTATTACATAATGCACACAACACTTATTTTTTTATAAAAATGAAATTTTTCTTTTGCTTATGTACTAAATAAGCTTTCTTTTGATGAGTAAAGAAAAACAAATCATCATTTTATAACATCAGTCTCAATTACTCCCTTTGATAATTTCAACATCTTTTCAACATTTGACAATTTCTTATTATAATTAATAAATAAATAAGTTTGCAAAACCAGTAATGTTGGAATCATTCTTTGTTTTGTTAATAATATATCTATTTTCCATTTTAATAATATACACATGTTCATCCTTAATATACTTTAAAACAATGAACAATTCTACATATTAAGAAAATTTAATAAATTACTTAAGTTGTAATAAGTTTTGTTATAACATAATTTGTTATGGCAAAGTTGATTAACATAATATCTAATGAGAGTGTATTTGATATGAAATTTTATAGGACAGCCTAACAAAAATTTTTAAAAATAATAATCGTGGCTATTGTATTGTTAAAAATTATTTCTTTATTTTGCACAAACAAATTAATATATTGAAAAATATAAAAACTAAGAAGGAAAAGAAAATTATATTTCGGAAGTTAATCTAGTATCAAAAACGTTCTGATTTAGCACAACACACATCCCGACACACAGTCCTCAGAAAAATACAAAATATTTTTTCTTGATTTGAGTTTTAAAAAAAAAAGTTGATTTTTAATCATATTTTGCTAATCTATGTTTAATACCCTGTGAACACACTTGATCAAAATAAGAATCCATAACATCCATGTAAATAAAAGAAATTAGCACACACACATATATAAATTTTTTTTAAATCCAAAGGATTCACCATTAGATCCAATACAAAATTTGTATGTTTTATTTCAAATTTTATATACAGAAACTAACATTAAATCTTTTAGGTTCAAAATAAATTCTACATCAAAATATTTTTTCTTGATTTGAGTTTATTTTGATACAGCATACAAATTAAATAATCATAATAAATAATTTAAAATTTGTACTTACTTGAATTAATTGGCTTTCATTTTCTAACTTTGTATTATCTAATAAAGTTGAATAATATTGAACTTGATTATAATACATTTCAACTTGGGTCTGTGCATCTTCTAATTTCTGTGATTCTAATTCTAATTGTGATTGATAATGCCTCATCATTGATTCATGCTCTTGCTTAACTCTTTCCAATGCCTCTTCAATTGCTTGATCCTATTTAAAAGTATATTATAATGTTACAAATGTAAATCCATCTCTGTAATCCAAAAAACACACTTTGGTAGACGTATCTCACAGCAATTGAAGGTATAAAAAAAACAATTAACCAAATTAATTTAAAAAAGTTATATAAATAATAATATAAGCAATATAGAAAAAAATCATATTCTTGACTTCAAAAATAATAGAATCCCTACTCTTAATATTAGATTAAAAACTCATAAAGAAGAAGAAAAATTTAGACCCTTAGTAGATTTCAACCCCAATTCTCCATTCTTTATAATTTAGAACATTACATAAAACAACAATTAAAATGTTTAGAAAATTCTGTCTATAGTATTAAAAATGCTGATACTGTTATTAATATAATACAAAAATTGAAAAAAGATAATTCTGATAAATTAATTAGTTTAGATATAAAAAATATGTATCCCAGCATAAATTGGAAATTAATAGAAAAATGTTTAAGTGATCTTAATGTACATAATAATTTGAAAAAATTAATACAATTTGCATATAATAATTATTATTTTGAAGTTAACGAAGTGTTTTATAGACGGATGGTATTAGCATGGGGTCAAAGATGGGGCCAAAATTAGCTGAATTAGTTATGATTAATATTGATAAAAAAATAAGTGAAATACATGGCATAAAATTAATAATGAGATACGTACATGATTATTTGATCGTATATAATAGTAATTTAACTAATAAAGAAACTATCCATAATTTTATAAATAACATAAATAAGGACATTCAGTTTGATATTGAAGAAGTAGTAAATAAAAAAATTAATTACCTCGATATAACTATATTAAATAATCCTGATAAATTTGATTTTATAACATATAAAAAATCTTATAATGCTAATAAAACTATAAATTATCATTCTTATATCCCAGATTATATAAAAAAGAATTCTTATCTTATGGAATTAAAAAATATATATACACGTATAACTGATGATCATAATAAAAATATTAAACTTAAAGATTTAGAAATAAAATTTATAATGAATGATTACCCAAAGTTTATTCTTACTAAATGGAAAACATGCTACTTAAAAAACAGATATAATACGAAATTTAAGAATGAAAAAACATATAAAAAATTTCCATACATTCAGAATATTTTTGATTATTGTAGTAATAACCTTAAAAATTATAACATTTGTTTGGCCCCATCTTTGACCAATAAAATTTCACAGAATATATACAGATACATAAATATTACTAGTATTAATAAAATTGATAGCCTAAAAAAAGCTGGGGTTGTATACAGGTTAGAATGTGATTGTCTGAATCCATATATGTACATAGGTGAAACAGGGCGTATGCTAGATGTTAGAATAAAAGAACATGAAGCAGCCATCAGATTGAAGTACTATAACTCTCCGTGGTTTGATCATACAAACAACAATAATTGTAAAATTAACCGTAATAATATAAAAATTCTACATTTTGAAAAAGATATTTATAAAAGAAAATTTAAAGAGCATTTAGAAATAAGGAAACAAAAAAATAATTTAATAAATTCCTCTGATGGTATGCAAATTGATCATCGGTGGTATGAATTAATAGATAGCACGAAAATAGGCTAATAGTTGTTATTATGTTTAAACATGATATAAAAAATTTTTTTGGTAATAGTAAATTTCCATAATACTGGTTTAATGATATTGTTGTTTGTGTATTAATAGCTTTTACATACGTATGGATTTTTTGTTACTGTGTCATTGGTTTTTACTGTGTCTGTTATATACCCATGTGTAATTGAAAATTGTAAAAATGGAAAGAAAAATTCTAATTTTTATATAAAATACAAATGTTTGATTTTTAAATTTTTAAAATGTTTGTGTGTACCACTCCCCTTAACCCCACATCTGCAATGGTGAAAAATTCGGAGAACCAGTGGAAGAGATCACTTGGTCAGGGGATAGAGGTGTTAATGTCCCCACCTTGCAGAATAGACATCTGGAGAACAGACGTAATCCATCCGTCCTTAGTATTAATCTCTCCTTCAAGTTAAACTATGGCAGTCTTTATTTGTCTTTACATATGAACATGGCATGCATAGTATTTAAGTAAAAACAAAAACTGATGTTTGTAAAACGGTCTACCCTCCTACCCTATAGTTTGTGAAAATAGCAAAATAAGAAACAAATTTTGTTATGTACTTAATGAAAAAATGTAAGTGTTTTTGATGTTTTTTTGGTTTGTTTCATTTAATGTAATATAACATAGTCATGTTTTGACATTTTTGTTTATTTGAACTAGCACTGAAGAGGGGTTGGAGTATATTATACCAACCCGAAATATATTTGTAGTTCAATGAGTAATAAAAGTTAAATTTGCTAACCAGAAATTGCTGTGAGAAAAGTCTACCAAAGCGTGTGTTTTGGATTACAGAGACGAATTTACATTGTTATTTAANTGCATTTTGAAAAAAATCTTTATAAAAGAAAATTTAAAAAGCATTTAGAAATAAGGAAACAAAAAAATAATTTAATAAATAACTCAGATGGTATGCAAATTGATTACCGCTGGTACAAATTAATAGATGGCGCTAAAACAAGTTAAAACATGGTATAATTATGTAAAAAATCTTCCATAATAATTCTGATACTGGTATATTTTTAATAATATTGTCTGTGTATCAAATAAATTTTTACATACGTATGTCAATTTTTACTATGTTAAAAATTTTTTACTACGTCTGTTGTAATGTGTAAAAAAATGTGTAAAAAAATTTAAATGATTGTGAGTATTATGGAAGTTTGTTTGTTGGAAGGTATGGTTGTTTAATTTTAGATGTATATTAATACAAAATGCACAATTTTATGTTTAAATACAGGTTATTGGATGAGGAAGGTTTGCCCTCCCAATCCCTATTTTGAAAGCAAAAAAGCATTTTTTGTAATTTACATAATGTGGAAATGTAAGTGTATTTTATGATTTAGTTTGTTTCTATGGTATAACATGGTCATGTTTTAATATTTCTTGTTTATTTGAACTAGCACTGAGGAGGGGTTGGAGTACATTATACCAACCCGAAATATATTTGTAGTTCAATGGAAAATAAAAAATAATTTGCTAACCAGAAATTGCTGTGAGATACGTCTACCAAAGTGCGTTTTTTTGAATTATAGAGACGGATTTACATTTGTAATAAATATACCATACAGCAAGCCATTTATATATATAATTAATGTTTTGTTTCTTATTATTCAAAAAAATTTCAGTATAACATTACAATTTGTATATGATACTGATTTATCATTCTTGACTTTAAAAAAAATAATAATAAATAAAAATCATGCATTACTCATGTTCAAATTTTAAAATTAAAATCAATTTTTTTTTCTTGTGTAAATTTTTCATCCAATGGAGATTATTATTATTAAACAAAAGACAGTCTGCCCAGAAAGAGGCCACCATTTATTTTTTGTGTTCCAGACTTCACATTCACGGTGACAGACCTTCCTTTATAGGCTACTTGTTTAATAATAATAATCTCCATTGGATGAAAAATTTACAAAATAAAAAATTGGAATGTATCGTCACCAGGGGAAAGTTTCTGAAATCTGCATTTTTCCAGTGCTTGTTCCAGTAGATAAAAGCAGAAACACCCCATAGGATGAATGGAAAGCAAGACATCTGTATAACACCAGTTCCTTTTTTAAAAAGATTTTTTAATTGGATGTAATTGTGTTTTTAAAGGACTGTTTTTTTAAATTCTGGCGGCATGTAGCCTATAAAGGAAGGTCTGTCGCCGTGAATGTGAAGTCTGGAACACAAAAAATAAATGGTGGCCCCTATTTGGGCAGAGTGTCTTTTGTTTAATAATTAAAATCAATGTAAAAATAAACACAAATTAATTTTAAAACATTAGTTTTCAAATTCTATTTATTAAATACTTAGATTCCAGTGTTTACTAGCATTGAAGAAACACAAACTGCTTTCTGCAGGAATAATAGTGATACAGACATATTTGCAAATTTTGGCTAATATTTACTGCAATACTTTATTAATATTAATAAAATACAGTAATAAAACATTAATTCAACTGAATTCAAAGTGCTTTTGAAACTGATTTGGTATCTGATATTTAAAACCAGTTTTTTTGAAAACTGGTAAGAAGGTTTCAAGAATTTCCTGTTTTTGCCAGCACTTGTTTAGACCAGTGGTATTCAAAATTTTAACATCTATTGTCTAGGGCCTGACTATTACTTTTGTGGAATTCTAAGTAAAAAGTTTAAAGAAATAAAGAATGTGTAAAAAAGACTTCAATGCTGTTTCCAGATCAATGCTTTCAAACTTTACCATGTCAAGACTCCTTAAATCTAATTAACAAATTTCAAAGTCCCATAAATTTATATTTTGATTTATAACAAATTTATTATATATATTAACTATATTAATAATTTTATTAATATGTATTATATTCATAAAAAATACAAATTAATTAACATTCATAGTTTTAACAAAACTGTTTATAACTAGCATATGTATATTCATTTATACATTTATTCTTTTTGTTTGTTAAGGAAATCAAACATTCTTTAAAACTTTTAATCACACACATTTTTGGTTCATATGAGCCAACCTCAGGCAAAAAGCCATTAAAAACTTTTAGAATATGAAAGAGAACATATATAAATACAAAGTGAATGTGCAAATAGAACAAATATTTAAAAGAAACAGACCATTATAAATAAAAAGAACAGACTGTTGTAAATTTTACAAACAAATTGCAATAGAACAATTTATCATCTCCAAAGCTCTAACACAAATATAAATATCCATACACTGCCTTCAGTTTATTAGAAAATCAAGTGAGGTCAAACATATCTAACACTGACTTCCAACAATCATTAAGCTGTTGTATCATTTGTGCTAATCACCTCTAGATAGCAAATTTAGGTGCCAGAGTAGATTTACATTTGTTGTCCAGATAACATATTTTTAAAAACTTCTATTTTTTAATATCTTTATTAAAAATAATGAGAATATACTTTTATTATAAATACCTAAGAAACCTTGAAAGTTGCTTGCAAAATACTAATGTTTCACAAACACAGTTTAAATAGCACTGGTTTAGGCCAAACAAATTTACAACTAATCTTACCTTTGTCTTAAGAATAACATCAGAGAACTATTGAGAATTCAATGTGAATCTATATATAATATTCATAAATTTTTAAAAACACCTTTAATCAAGTTCAGAAAAATAAGAATAACAGAAAATTTAATCTACTTAGTTAAAAATATGTATAAAAATGTCAAAATTGTGACAGGAATAAATATGGAATGACAAGATAAAAATAAGTTGAAAGTATGCTATCATTACAATGAATTTAGTACCTGAAGACAGTTGTGGAAGAAGATAAAACAGCCAATAATATGATCTTTGTTGATAATATTGTAATTTGAAAACTAAAGAAAAATGAGTTAGAAAAAACTTTACAAATGTAGTAAGGGATGATCAAAATTTTGATTTAAATTTGAATGAAACAAAAACAAAATGTATGCAACTTTCCAGAAATAAAGAATAAAATCAATTCTTGATTTGAAATATTTCAGGTACTTCCATTTTCAGTTTTTGTTTTGTTTTCATATCAGGATTATCAAATTTAGATGGTATGGAGACACAAAGGGAGAGTGAAAAAAACAAAAACAATAATTAGAATTAATAATAATTACATAAATTAAGAAATATTTTTTTACCACATAGAAATAGGAGATCAAAAGGTCAAATGGGGAAAAGATGACAAAACCCACATACATACTATTTCATCCAATTGTGAAACCAATAAAGTCAATCAGATGATCATACAAGGTAACAATTATTACTAAGGTTGCAAGACAAACTCTGACCTTAGTCACCTCCAGCAATTAATTCAGTTTGTTTGACAGCTGTTATCAAATTTATGAGGTAGAATGAATAATCATAACAGATAGAAAGAGGTAATAAATTGAAAGAAATGTTCGATTTCAGACAATTAACATAAACAAAACCCAGGACACAAATCGAACTTAGAATGGGTTGCATCATACATAGCATTAGTCAGCTCTCCCAAAAATGGGTATAAAAAGGGCTTTGACACAGTCCTTGGGGCAGACATCAACAGGGGACACCAGACCCATACCACCATTCTGTCCGTCACCACCCTTGCCTTCCTGCCATAATCACCATCTCTCTCCCAAGATGATCCTGACCTGAATGAAAGGAAGACCAGGAGCATTTCACTAATGTTCTATACAATGAGATTGGGAACCAAGTGGTATTATACGTAGAATTGTAAACTCTCTCTCTCTCTTGGTTATAAGCTAGATTAAGGTTAATTTAACTTAAAAGACTTTTGGAACTGCTAAAAGTCCAGAACCTAGACAGTCTATCGACAAGAACGAAGTAATCATTGTTGCAACCTAGAATTTTGTTACTATTTCTATCTTTTGTATCTATTTGCTTTTGCAGTCACTGTGTATAATTTTATAGTTTATTAAATATGTTAATCTTATGTTTAATTCTGTGTCATCCTTGAGTACAGCCAACACCTTGTCACAACCTTGCTAACCCTCCATTTCATTTACCACATAGGTCATCCCCTGACAGAAAAGCTGATAAGAAGGTAGAGTTTGCCCCCTCGTTTCTCACACTTATGTGTTATAATCTAATTCTTCTAATAATTAATCAATACTAAATTAATTTTAAAACTTGCTTTTAATCATGTAAAATCACAATATCATATAAAAAATGGTTTAGGATAAAAAAGAAACTTTTACCTTTTCACTTGTAATTTGTTTTTGAATTTTTTCTAATGAGCTGTTCAACTGCATTGTAATATTAGCAGTTTCTTCAATGAAGATTTCTTTTCCTTGTATTATTTGATCTCTTAATTGAAGAATATCCAATTTTAACTGGTTACTAATTTCCCACGCTATACTTTGTAATGAAGTCATTGTATCTTGAACTCTCTCCAAGTGAGATTTATTCATATCTAAATCTCTCTGAAAAATAATAATCCATATAATTAAATCTCAAACTATTTATTGTGATTAAAATAACATATTTTACATTAATTAAATGAAATATTTAAAAAGTTTCTATAAATTTTTAAAATAAAGTTACATGGCTAAAATTATTAATAGAAGAAAGGTTCCATCTTGTTTTTGTTATTTTAAGAAAAATTTTAAATTATATAAAATATAGTTGACGTAATAGCTAATAAATCTAAAAAAAAAAAATTAAATACAGAATATAATTTCATAACTGCACAGAAACTGGTGATAAATAAAGAGAAAAATGTTTGAATATTGTGATTATATTATTAGAATCTTTTATTTAATGGATGTGTAAACATGTTCAGTACATGAATAAATGAGAGTATGAAATGAAATTTCACTTAGTATGCTTATTGTTTGAAAACACATTCTCATAATTGCACTGTCTTAATTGATCATAAAAATAATATTTTCTTCAATTTATCATAACAGGACTAGTTTCTTTAATATAATTTATAGATCCATAATTAAGACAAATACAGCATCATAATTAAATTAGATTTTGCTAATAATTAATTATCATTGTTCAGTTTTCAGTCATTTAATAAGTTAAGTAATTTTAATGTGATCATCCAGAAAAAGTTTGAAGTGAAATTCAATCTTAAATTTTTAAAAATAAAAGTATTATATTATTATATCTATTATGCTATTTAAATACTCCTCAAAATGTTTTTTCCGTACTATTCTTTCAAACACAATAATTCTTTCATATTCACATAATTCAATAGATTTTCTGAAGAAGAAAAACCAAGTTGATAAATAAGAAACTATAAAAAGGAAAATAAAGAACAATTTCTAGATGTAAGATTATTATATCATCTAACACTCGAACTAAACTTTTTACATTTGTCCATGTTGCTGGATCACTTACTGTAGACTATAAAATTTATAGTTAAAACGAAATCATATCTATTTTATTTACTAAAGTATTTATTTTATTAACAAAATGATTTAATTTATTATTATTATCCACTTATTAAGCATAGTGAAGTGAAGCTCTCTTAGCAATGACTGACATTCGTATGACAGTAAATTCCTCTAAAACCTCTTAACCATTTTAAATCATATTTTGCATACAAATAGAATCCACCTTAGTCTGTCATGATACAAATAGCATTTTAAAATTCAACATATAACCAGAGATACACAAAGTTTGCAATGTTAAGTCTATGGATGAGCAGAGCAAAACATCTGGCCCACATGGGCAAATCTAAACATTTATGCACACTTTTATATATGTGTAATTTTAACTTCAATCATTTTGTAACTTATTAAATAAATATATAAATCATTAAACTCGTATAAAAAATATATTCAAAATGTTGGTGTATTTATTCATCCATAATCTCGTGATTATTTTTTAAGTAGATAAATTTTCAAAATATTTTATTTTAGTTAAGCTTTTTTCATCTAACCCACATTGATAAGTATATCAAAAACTACAGACAATTAAAAATCAAAATATGTTTCAATGAAAATTTTTATTAACAAGTACTATACAGAATATTTCCAAAAATATTTCTAGAATACATATATTAAAAATATATACTAAAAAAATATAATCCTGAATCAATAATTTTCCAGAGGTTAAATAATAGCTAATACTTTAACCATGAAAGATAAAACTTTTAACTTAAATGCTGCAGAGTTCAAATTATAAAGATCAATTATGAAAAACAAAGAAAGAAAAATGCTTATTTTAAATTTGCAAATGAGCATTGTCAAATCATTATTTTTTCTTTCAACTACCATCTTTTGTAACAAGCATATCAACACATTGTTGAGAATATGACAGTAAGCTAGATGTTTGTCCAGAGAGGTACTTGTCAGATGTATAGTGCTGTAGCACCCCTTTCATATCAAAGCAGTTTTGTTACTTTAAAGTAAAAATAAATATAACAATACACATTACATATTTCAATGAGGTAACTAAAATAACTGAACTAAGTAGGTAACTAAATATTTCTAGTATTTTCAGAAAAAAAGGGGAACACATGCTTTGGTTCCCAAGTCTGTCTTCAGCAGCACCCTCATTCTCAAAATTCTGGATACACCACTGCAATAAGCATAATATATTAATTTCCTATCTGTATGGAAGTACATTAAACAAATGTCACATGTTGCTTTGCAGAATTCACAATTTCTTTTTATAATAATATAAAAAAAGACTAATTATTCTAAATTAAAAATTAAATTGAAGGGAAGTTAATTCCAATAAGCAATTATTTATTGTGACATCGACACAATGCCAGGCTGCAATTTTTAATCATATTATTTTATTTTATTTAAACTATATGCTCTTCACCTCAAATTAATAGTGGCTTGCCCCAGTATATCATATTTTTCCTTTAACAATATAGAGTCATGCTGGTCATCTATCTAACATCTTTCAGGAGAAAATTTTTGAATAGAAATAATATGACTTCCAGTTTGCATCAGAAGTTCATATACAGTTAATTGGAGCCTCCTACTCCTAAGGTTTCTATATCTGGTCTTGTCTTTCATCTAACTCTGTTCTTGAGATTAAGGAAAGACAGACAGGCAGACAACAGTGAAAATTTATAGATCTACAATTTTTTTCAAATTGAAACTCAGAGACTTTAAAACTGCATTAATATTTATCATCACAAAGAAAAAATAAATGGGCATGAGTGTATTTATGCATAATTGTTCGCAAAAAATATCTCTAATGTAAATTAGTTTTCTCTCTCTAATCTAATATATCTCTAATGTAAATTAGTTTTAGAAGCAATAATTATATTGAGAGATAAAAATAATCATTATTGAATTTGCTATCATTAATCTAGTTATATTTATATTTATTTATTTATTTATATATATATTCCAACTGCTGAATTTACAAACTTATTTAGAGATTACCAAACCAAAAGAGTTTTTGGACCTCTGTAGAAAGATGTGTGTATAACAATAAATATATATTTTCAAATTTATTATATTTAATTAACTTGATTATAATAAAAAATAAAATAATTGGAACAAAAAAAAAAATGGTTTAATTATCAATCAATCAATCAAACTTTATTTAGCAGTAGGAAATTTTCCCTGTTGCTAAATGTTTTAATTATTAGAGTATATGTAATATTTTATTTGTCTTAATTATGGAATCTGGCCAGTCAAAAATAATTTTTCATATTTTACTCTTAATTTCCTTGTTTTTAATGCATTAAAAATTACATACTTTTTGATGATTAAATATTGTATTATAATAGCAATATATTAAGAAAAAAAAACTAAAATTTCAATAAAAACATTTTATGAAAATCTGTTACTAAAACTGCTTTTTGTACATTTTTAATATTAAATTTATTTTGAAAATAAATATATGAAAATTTTTTAATATAATTATATCTAATGATTCAGAAATTTTTAAAATACATTATACCACTAGATTTAAAGAAATATAATATTGTTTAGACTTTACAATAAAATAAGATTTTCTTGTAAATCACATTAAAAATTTTAATTGCAGATAAACTGAAGAAACTATAATCTGATAATCTTATAATTATTAAATAGAATGTTATTAAAAATTTAAATAATTATTTAAAAAATGTTTAATACTACAATATAAAATCAAAATCAATGTAAACAAAAATAATTTTATATGTCACAAAAAGTTTGTCAATTACAAGGTAAAAACAAAAAACACTTTTATTAAAAACATGAAAAACAATAAAAACACAGTCACTTAAAATGCTATGTACTCATTATTGTAAGTTTCACTGTAAAAATAAACATTTCAAGAAACTTAAAAATAAACTTCAATATCTCAAATAAAACCATTTTAAATAATTTCGTAACATTTTCAGTTTAAAAAAAGTTTTGTCAATACACAATTATGTTACATTAAATTTGATCAAAATCAAATTTAACTATTTCTTAATATGTTAATAGTAGAAGATTAAATTATAATTCATTTTGATTTTTCTACATCTAAATTGTCATTAAAGAAACAGTATATACTCATATAAATTCTACAATTAAAACAAACATTATTTCAACTGTTATAGCTTACTCTTAGGAAAAATAAAAAACATACTGCATTAATAAAATATTTATACAGAAATAAAAATCATAATCAAATGTAAAATTAACAAAACAAATTTAATATAAATTGATTTTAACAATTTTGTAAAATCAACATAAAAACTTTAAAATACTCAATATAAATACAATCAATATTTTAGAACAATATTTAAAATTTTACTAAGGTTTGAAATTACTGTATATATTTTACTTAAAAATAATAATTTTTGTATATGAACAAATTTGAAACATTTTACGTACATATAGAAACAATTCTAATTATCATGACTTAAAATTCATTAACCATTAAATAAATATTTTTGTTAATAAACATAATAGTTATATTAAATATAGTTTCACAATACAATTTTTACCAAATTTATTGGTATTTATTTATATATCATTTAATATAAGAATTCAATGAGTTATAGCAGTAGAAATAAAATAATTACAGTACAATTTAATATGCATCTTTTTCAGGCCAAACAGAAGAAAATATCAAAATAGAAATATTTTAATAAGTAATTAATTTATTGTTATTATATGTTTATCATAATTATTTTGTAAATTATTTGATGCTATCTGTTTAAAACAGGTTATTAATGACAACGGTTACCTACTGTAAGTACTTGATCACATTTTAATTTCATTTTTGCTGTATGAAATATTTTTTCATATAATAAAAACAAAATTAAAATATGATAAATTATTTACAATAAGTTACTCATAAAATATCCCTCTAAATCAGTGATTCTCAAACTTTTTCGATCCACCGCCCCCTTTGTTCCATAAAGTTATACCCAACGCCCCTAACCCATTCTCTCTTGTGTGAGAAAAGGATTGGAAATATTCTTAGGAAAACTTTTCTATGAATCTCACACTTTGTGCCCTTACTGTACATTGTTCTCATCATCTGGAAACCATTAAACGCAATGTTTCCTCTTATCAGCCCCAATTTTGCCTTTGGTCACCGTTCAATACCCTGCCTCTATCATAGATCTATTCATCGCGCCAGAAGGGGGCGTTATTGCTTACTTTGAGAAACGCTGAGCTAAAATAAAAGTCAATGTGTTAGAAATATTCAAGTTGTGACCTTCAATAAAAAATAAAAAATATATAAAATGTCAACATTTTATATATATTCCGTCGAATTTTTATATATAGAATTTGTCTGCCGTCGCCCCTCTATATTTCCTTAACGCCCCCCAATTCTCTTTGATCCTTCTACTGCCCCCCTGAAAGCCTCCAGCGCCCACAAGGGGGCGTTATCGCCCACTTTGAGAAACGCTGCTCTAAATAATAGATAATAAGCAAAAATATTTATAAGTGCAAAATTAAAAAAGAAATTGAGATAACAAAAGTTTTGTTGTTACTATTAGTTAATTGTATTATTTTATTTTCATTTTCATTACATTAATTTTAGAAGACTGATTTATTTCAAATGCTATCTGAAAACTTTCTACCTAAATAAAGTTGACTGAGAACTGAATTTCACAAATTTCTAAATATGTAGTTTTTTTTAACTGATATGTTTTTAATTAATCTTTATAAGTTTAATAATTAAAAATAATCATGATTACTAGTATTATAAAAAAGTACATAATTTANTTAAATAAATAAAATATTTAACAATTGGTTAATTATAAATTTAGTACTGGCAACAACTTAGTTAACTAAAGTTTGATTATTTTAATAAACTGTGGAATAAAATTTATTTTAACCAATTCAGTATGTTATCTCAATCAACCAAGTTTGGTTCTTCACCAATATAATATTACAGTAAATGATGATACATATCATTTACTGTACATTTCATACAATGAATGATTATACATTGTATAATCATTCATTGTATGAAATATATGGAAAAATGATTTATATCTTGAAAAAATATAGTCTATTGTAAAAAAGTAATGATAAAAATTAGCATGAAACAAGGAAAAAACAATTTCCCTACTATTATAGAATATTACTGTCATTTAATAATATTCAGATATTATTTATATGACTAATTATTTTAAACAATTTTCCTGTCATAACTGAATTTTAAATAATCTGTATTCCAATAGAAAAAAAAACATTCTTTTATAAAAATTAAAAATGTATACTCTATTTGGAATTATGTGTCAATGTGAATGATTTTTCTCCAAAATGAACATGGTAAAATGTGAAACTTAAGAGTAGTTTATGTATAAACATTTTCACAACCATACATTGCTGGTTCATAATCCCATTCCAATATAAATAAGCAAGCATGATGCAAACACAGATACAAATACACAAATCTTATTAAAAAGCATTTTTATCAGTCATAATGGTGTATAATTTATGCTTATTTCACATCCTGTTTTTTTTTGTTGATTTTATCTTATTGTTTTATTTATTCACATATGCATTACAGAAGGGATAATCAATACATAAATATATATAATAGAATCTACTTATTCTAATCATTTTGAAACTTATTACAGTGAGTGATTGGTTAATGAACATAATCCATTCAAAGACAATATTTGCTACCTGAATTGTTTGTTGACCAATTATTGATTTATAACAGATTTTTATGAGAATTTGATTAATTTATTCTGGAGACCCCAAAAAATAAATAAAAAATTATATAATTTCTTATCACATTTATTTATATGTAATAACAAACTAAAAGCAATCTCTCCATTTTTTCATGGATCATCTTTGTTTTTCAGATGTGATTTTTGTTACTCTTTTATCTGCTTGAGTCTTTTTGATTATATTTTTCTTAGCTAAGATTGTACCTACTGCAGACCTGTTGAAGCCATACTGTCTTGCAACATCAACATCTTCCCACTCTCTACCTTGGCTATTATCTCTTGCTTAGTTTCTATAATGAACATAGTTCTTGATACTCCACTCTTTTTGGGCCCCATAATATTATCAGTTTTTTAAGTAAAATGTTCAGAAAAGCACTTACAAAAATTCAGAGGACAAAAATCAACCAGTGCAGAAAAGGTTATGTATACAACTGTGAAAGTCTCATTCCATAAATCATTCATAAACGCCAGTAAAATATAGTTTTACAAATCTTAAATTCATTGTCGCTTCTTCTTGTGTTTGTTCTGTCAGGTGTTCATTATTCAAACGTGTTTGTTGTCAGAACATAAAAATCTTTTGCGAAAGTGTTCGTTATCCAGTTTGTTCATAGTCCAAACTGTTCATTAACCAATCACTCACTGTATATTGATGATTATAACCAACCTATAACAGGGTGTGTCATTATTAATAGGGATGATGTTAAATAAAACTGTAATTAGCGGAAATGCAAATTTTATTGATTCTATTTTTAAAAAAAATTTTTATATGTTTAGCTTTTATTATTATTATTATGTTGAAAATGTCATGCTCAGCTGATACTGGTGCCAAGTGCTATGTCAGACTAAAGTCAAGGCATAATGTTACACTTGTTTGAGAAACTAAGTTTCTGTGTTATTGATATATGTGTCAATGTCTAGAAATATCCTAACAATCTAACATGTTCAATATTGTGGCTTTCTGTAGTGCCATATATATGTTTTTATTAAGTTTTAATGTTTCTAGACTTTTGTGTAGTGTATGTGGTATAACACCAGTAGAAGAGAGGACAATAGGTACAGTACAATAAATACCTTACAAATCCTCCACATCTTTCTTATTTCTTGAGCAAGTGGAGTATACTTGTTGATTTTTTTCAGTGTGAGCAATTTATGTTACAAGTGTTATTAGGTGTCAGAGGTGTCTATTATATAAGTGATCTTACTGAATTTGTCAATGAGAGTGATGGCAGGTCTATTGTGACAAATTGTTTTTAATCTGTGATTATGTGTCTTAATATATTTTGTGTATCATTTTCTAAAATGGCCTATGAAGTATATTTGTAGTATGATACTTATTATTATAGTAGCATTAATAGCAAATTGGGTCATGGCTAATATTCATAACATTAAACAACTGATAACAGTATATGCTGTTATATAACAAGCTTAATCCATAGTTTTCAAATTTTTATATAACTATTATTGATGAGACTATGTCTCATTTCTAAAATTGCATTGCTGTCATGAAGGAGTACATGTCAGCAGTTGCAATTTGGCACAGAGTATTTGGTGCCCAAATCATGTGCACATAAAATAAACCAAACTTATAGGTAGTCAGGGGACAGGGGACCAAGAACCAGGTCAAAAGAAAATACAAAATGTTGAGACTGTTTCTACAAACAGGCGTGAGTACAAGATTTGCACATGCGTTGCTCACACTCTCCGAGACATAGTCTTGTCCCAAAAATGGCTTTGCTGTTTTACTTGTTTTTTGTTTTTATTGTTGTTTATTGTGTGTTTAATGTAAATTTTTTTGACTTACATAATCAATGTATATATAAATATATAATCAATGTTATCATATAATTTGAACTACATTTGATCTTTTTTGAGTTATTTAGTATAAAATTATTACATATTAGATAGCTATTGTTAAATAACACCAAAATAATTAGCTAATATTTGATCAATCATATAAATATAAATTATATTTATGAACCTATATATATTATTAGGGGCTTCTCTGACTACTACAGTCAGTCAGAGCTTCTAGTGTTTCATAACACTTTACAATGTTATCCACAGATTTTTGTAATTTATAAACAATTATTTACAGTAATTTAATCTATGTATTAAATAATTTAAAAAAAAAAAATATTAAGACCAAAAAAATATTGTACAGTGGAACCTTGTACTTTCAATGATTCTAACTTCAAATGCTTCAGAGTTTGAATGCTAAATTTGACAAAAATTTGCCTCAGAGGTCAAACAATGATTTGAACTTTGAACTGCATGCAGAGTGAAAAAATGCACACAAAGCATAAATGCCACCTGTTTTGCACCCAAGTCATGTCTTGCTGTTGCATTATGCTTGTATGTTTTCAGTACTTTTTTGCTTTATTTTTTATATGTTTGTTTACATAGTGTGTGTTATTTTTCAACTTTTAACAATTTAGTCCTACAATTTTTCTTCTTCTGGACTTTCAAGCTGTAGGATACCCTTCAACATTTTGTATTCTTTAGTTCAAATTTCCTGAATGGATCTTTTTAAACCACAATTGGCATGTTTGAAGTTTAGGAGCAGCTGTACACATTACAAATTATTATTTTTTACTGTTTGTACGGTATTATATCCTTCCAAACATAATATAATTGATTATGATTTTTATCTGAAGACATTTCAACTTGATTTTATACAAACAAAATATAAAGTAAAAAGTGTTTCTAAACAAAGAATGCAATTTTACAAAAATCCACATGTTAAATTTCACAACTGTTATAATTAAATCAATATCCATTTTAGATAGTGACAGTTGTTAAAACTACACATAAACTTTCCATTCCACTCAATATAACCTTTACTTATTAACCATGGTCACTGAAAAGTATGTGGAAGCAATAAAGTCTAAGTAAAAGATTATAATATCAGTGATTACAGTGAAAAAGAAAGTTATTGCGAAGCATGAAAACAGTACAAGTGTGGTGTATCTGGTGGCTATATTTAAGATGCTGAAGTCAACACTGTAAAACCAGTTTATGCAATTTTCACATTATATAGTATTTACATACATTACATTACATTACATTATTATTTATTAACGTATTGGTACAATACATACTTGGTACCGCTAAGCATAACCGAGTGGGAACTACTGTATATACAAATAGCATAAAGATACAGTAAAGTAAGTATAAGGTATTAAATTACAGTATTGAACAACTAGTAAGGTGTGGGGAGTACAGTGAAAAGTGGGTTGTAGCTGGAGATTGTACTATATTGTATTGTAATATATTTTACTGTCGACCCCCCTATAACACTATTGATAATTCCGTTTTATATGAATTTCATGTTGTACGAGTCACTTAGATTTTACAAATACGTGTGCCGGGCTGTGAACAGCTCACGTATTTGTAAAATCTAAGTGACTCGTACAACGTGGAATTCATATAAAACGGAAAAATCAACAGTGTTATGGGGGGTCGCCTGTACAGTATTGCGTAAGTTCCACACAGCCAATNCTCATGTTTCTTTACAAGTTGATGGAAAAGCTTGAAGAGTATTTTATTTTTTAGAAGGTCACTGTGTTGGCAGGGCCAATGGATGTTCATACTTTGGGCGGTCACTTTGATGGCAAGTCTTTCGGTCTGAAGGGAGATACAGCTGAATAAATGGTGGTCAGAGTTGTCCGTCTGGCTGCATATGGCACAAAGAAGGGTACTTTTATTGGTAAATCTGTGCAGGTAGTTTGAGAACTTTCCATGGTCTGTAAGGAACTGCATGAGGTGATAGTCAGGAGTCACCCATTTGTATTTGTCGTGGTAGTCGATGATGTTAGGAATATACTTGTAGGTGGTTTCGTTGTGTTGTTGAGACCAAGTATTTACATACAGTCAACCCCCCCTATAACACTGTTGATTATTCCATTTTATATGAATTCCATGTTGTACGAGTCACTTAGATTTTACAAATACATGTGCCAGGCAGTGAACGGCTCAAGTATTTGTAAAATCTAAGTGACTCATATAACTTGGAATTCATATAAACGGAATAATCAACAGTGTTATAGGGGTTGACTGTATTTTATTTGTTGTTTTCTTGGGTTAATTTGTTATTGAGGCATTTAATTGTGTTATTTTTACCTTAAATTATGTGTATTTGCTGTTATAAGTTTATCAAAATGGATATTATATGGGTTATTGGTTATTTGGGTCTGGGAATGGATTGATTCCCTTTCCATTATTTGTAATGGAAAAAAATTCATTTGGATTTTGAATGGCCTCCTAAAATGAATTAAATTTGAAGTACAAGGCACCACTGTACTTTAAAATGATTCAAGCAAAGTAAAAGAAAAACTTTTCAAAAATAAGCAGATAGTGCCTAAAATGCTCCATTTACACATATCATTTAGTTTTTGTAAGCATCAAACATTAAACTTTGATACTTCATAGAAAATAAAATGTCCAATTTCTTTGAGATTTCAAATTTTTCTAGTGACATAACCTTCCAGTCGAAATATTTACTGTTTTGATACAGAGTTTTTCCATTTAAACCTTTCATCTAAGTGTATGAATGAGTGAGTGAGTGAATCAGTGAGATCAATGTAGCTTTCAAAAGAATTTTTGCACTTCACATTTCCTTCTGCAAGGCCAAGAGAGCAAATACAAATATTCATGCATTCACTACATATATACACAAAACATGAAAAACTTTTCATGGTTTCCAGTAATAACAATTTTGTTTTTTCAAAAAAAAAAAAAAAAAAGATATGATAAGAGATGTTATATTTCTATATAATAACCATTAGAGAATTTGAATAAAAAAATATATATATATAATTAAATAATTTTAATTTTTCTTTCACTTCATCAAGATTTTTTTTAATTTACAAATGTTAATATCAATCAATCAATGTGATCATTTTAAGACATATTATATAAAATAAGAAATTTTACAAAATAAAGAATTTAAAATTAAGTATTTCTCTAAATCATCACAACATATTGCATTCATTAAATGGTCAAAACTAATATATAAATCAACATATATTTCATACATAAAGTAAAAATAAATAATCTAACAATAATCATTATTTTCTTAACCATATTTAGTCTTTTAATTTATTAAATGAAACTAAAATATTTTCATATTCATGCTAATATAAAACTTAACACATAGCACAAACATTGGTTTTGTAGTAAATAATACACAAATAAACAAATTTCATAACATGCAGTAACAATTTAGAAATAGTTGCTGTTTTAAACTAAATTACATTTATACAAATATAAATATTCTTATAACTGTTATTTAAATAACATTTTCTAATTAAAAAAGCTATATAAGTATATAAAATAATAAGGTTAAATGACATTATATTTTACTTTAAATTTAACAGTATGTGGTCCTGTAAAAATCCTATAAATTTTTTTAAAAAGACAATGTATATTTTTAAGCTGTTTATAAAATTTAATCTAAACTTCCAACAGTGAAAATAACTGCTAAAGAAAATGCATGATATAAACAATTTCATTTTTATGTATCAAACATGTAATTTTTCTTTTAATAATCATACGTTTTTAGAATAATAAATACAAAAATAAAAAAATTAATGATTTCTCAAAGTTATAAGACTCTAATGCAATGTTTTTTCAAAATGCTGCAATTACCAAATTTTATTGTTATAATGTTCATTAAAAGAAAAATATTTGTCAACTATATATACAATGAACATAATGCTATTAATTACTACAATAAAAAAAATTTGACTAATACTATACAAACATACAGAAGAAAAATGATAGAAATTTGAACAGAAAAACAGTAATCCCAAATTTTTTAATGAATGCCTTGAAATTTAATTTACTAAAAAATATATGTTAATTAATACAGTAGAGCGTCATTTATCCGAAAGTCAGTTATCTGAAAGCATTCCAGTCAGCAAATTTAAATTTTCCCTAGTGCTGTGGCGCTGCAATCTTTGGCTATATCTTGGGCTACTCCAATATTTTTTTTTTGTTGGTGTGTGTGTTTTAGCTGGCAGCACTGGCACTTTTGTGTGGTGTTTTTCTGAGGACTGTGTCGTGCTGAATCGAACATTTTTGATACTAGATCAACTTCTAAAATATATTTATTTTGTTTGTACAAAATAAAAAAAATAATTTTTAATGATACGAAAGCCATGATTATTATTTTTAAAAGTTTTCATTAGGCTTAATATCGACGAAAATTCAACATGAAGCGACATGCAACGGAGAAAAATTTCAACATGGGATAGGTTAATATATTTTTTGTACATAATCGATTATCTGAAAAATAAGTTATCCGAACAACCCCAGTCCCCAATTGATTCAGATAAACGATGCTCTACTGTAATCAATATTTGTTAAAAAAAACTAATTTTTTTATTAATTGCAAATAATTTCTAAAATGTTCTGTATGAATTATAAATGCATTTAAAAAAATGAAACTAAAATAATATTAGTTTTCAAATTTTATATACTTAATAATTAGAAACTTAGGGGCATGTCATGACTGCTGAAGATGTTGGTGCATTTTCTCTCATACCTTAACAATATGAAAATAGCTTTTGAGTTAAAGTTCTTCAAGTGTTTTTATTGGGAAAATCAATAATATTAAATTAATTTTAATACTTTTTGCCCATTTCTGGAGTGGAATCTAATCCTGGTCCCTTAAAGATCTCCAACAAAACATGGAAGACCTCCGTCAGGTCAAACTTAAGTCAAGCAACAGGAAAGAGCATTTTACCTCTAACACTAAACTAATAACTGACTTCAGCTTACCTGAGGATAAAGAAGTACAGAATATATCTAAAGATGAAACTGGTTCACAAATGAAAGACATACAAGATTTACTGTCAACTTCAGGTGAATCAAATGTACTAAGTTCAAAATCAATTGTTGATACTGACAGACTTATGGAATACAATATAAGATTTAATTAACAATTCTAATGAAAGACTAGCTAATCAAATGACTTCTATAAAAACTGACAGACTCAATACAAGAATTTATTCAAGAATTTAAAAATCAATTTCATAAGGCAGAAGAAAAAATACAAAACATGGAATTAAAATTGGAAAGGAACTTACGCACTTCAAAATACATTCTCTAAGTAATAATTTTAATCAAAATAATGAAGCTTCATATTTGTAAAGGCAAACACTTTAAACAGTCAACTGTTTTCACAACTGTGAAACAAGTTGGATGTGCTGAAAAATGCTCTGCTATTTCACACTGAAGTGAGATAGTTGTCGAGAGGAAAAGTTTTAAAACATGTTTTTGAACTTCATGACGAACTCAAAATGTTTTTTATTCAGAAAGCAAGACTGCAGTTCAAAGCACTTTTCAGTGATAAAAGTGAACTGCAGAATATAGCTTACGTGGTTGACATCTTTGTCATCTTGAATGAGTTAAATTTATCACTGCAAGGATAAATGCAACATGCCTTGATTTGTCTGAAAAGATCTATCATTCCAAATGAAATTTCAACTTTGGCAAAAAAAAAAAAAAAAAAAAATTGGATGAAAATAAAATTTACATGTTGCCTACCTTATCTGCTTTCTTTGAGGAACATGACATTGAACCAGACAAAAGGATTACCCAACACTTATGAAAGAGGCCTAAAGGAATACATATCACTCACCCAGTGCGAGAGAATGGAGGAAAGTTTTATCGACAAGCTACATTCCGGAGTCAAGCGTTTCACTCAACCAATCTCACTAAATGCTTAGAGCTTGTTAACGTGGCCGTTGACTCCTCCAACGTCCCGAAATTATTCGCCTTCACGAAGACGAATAAGACAGGCCAACAGCTCCACTCAGTGGTGGATAAAGCTAGGGTGCCTACTCGTAAGCTGGAAAAAGCCATGCATACCCTTCTTACTCCACACCTAGAAGAATACCCGTACACCATCACTAGCGCAATGGAGCTTATAGCGCACTTGAAAGAAGTCATTTCACCCTGTTACATCACCGTGTTGGACTTTAAGTCCCTTTACCCCTCCAATAAGCTCCCTCCAGCATTCTGTGCACTCAGGGACATCCTATTCCATATTGTCGGAGACCACGCATTGCACAACCAAGTGATAGAGGTGGCACACTTAATCTGTTATAATTCATTATTCCAATTTAACGCCAAGATCTACACACAGAATAAGGGAGTCCCCATGGGCAGCCCGGTTTCTGAGGACTTGTGTGAAATGGTGGTGTGGCAGTTGGAGAACAAGATCCTCCCTCAATACCTCCCCAACATCCAACTATATAGGAGGTATATAGATGACATCATCACTTTTTGGAAAACAACACCAGATGTAGCAACCTTTGTCGATTCTTTTAACAACAACCCATACATTAGAAGTAGAGCAGTCTAACCCATCAGAAGTACACTTTCTGGATATAAGCATTAAGGTCGAAAGCTCGGGCATCAACACTTCAGTATATCATAAACCCGGAACCACATCATCGTACATTCCTGCCGAGTCCTGTGATCTGAGCACATATAAGACTGTAGCCTTTAGAGCAGTGATTCTCAAACTTTTTCGATCCACCGCCCCCTTTGTTCCATAAAGTTATACCCAACGCCCCCTAACCCATTTTCTCTTGTGTGAGAAAAGGATTGGAAATATTCTTAGGAAAACTTTTCTATGAATCTCACACTTTGTGCCCTTACTGTACATTGTTCTCATCATCTGGAAACCATTAAACGCAATGTTTCCTCTTATCAGCCCCAATTTTGCCTTTGGTCACCGTTCAATACCCTGCCTCCAGCGCCCCCTAGATCTATTCATCGCCCAGAAGGGGGCATTATTGCTTACTTTGAGAAACGCTGAGCTAAAATAAAAGTCAATGTGTTAGAAATATTCAAGTTGTGACCTTCAATAAAAAATATATAAAATGTCAACATTTTATATATATTCCGTCAAATTTTTATATATAGAATTTGTCTGCCGTCGCCCCTCTATATTTTCTTTCAGCCCCCCAATTCTCTTTGAGCCTTCTACTGCCCCCCTGAAAGCCTCCAGCGCCCACAAGGGGGCGTTATCACCCACTTTGAGAAACGCTGCTTTAGAGCATTAATCAGAAGTGCCTTTATGCATTCATCTAACATCCAGGCTCAGGATACTGGACTAGCGTACATATTCCGCTTAGCCGCCCAACATGGGTATCACAAGCATATATATATAAGCTAATACAACATCAGCAACGTATATATTCAGAAAACGCACGGGAATTGGAACTACTTGAGGCACTGCCATCTGGAGGATATAGAACTAATTGCCATCACATACAATCCATACTTAAAATCTCTATATGCTAAGGTTGCCAGCAAACATCAGCTACGTCTCGCTTTTAGGAGGTGTCCTGCTATTTTTAACATCTTTCGTAATGGAAAGGACCCTCCTAATCCCACCAGACACCCTGGAATCTACAGTATCCCTTTGAAGGACAAGTGCGATAGGAACCTGATATATATAGGCTCCACTATATGATCTTTGGGCGTCAGAATACAAGAGCATCTAGCTGATATTCGGAATGGAAGAACTTCCACGGCCCTCGCTACGTATGCAACCAATCCTGATATAAAAGCAAACTTCTCCCAGGCCAATCTCCTCCACGATTCACCTCCATTAAACACCTCAAATGGTTAGAGGCTATGCACATATTTAAATCCTCCATCACCAACAAATGCATAAATTTTAAAGAGAAGATGCTGCTGTTGTTGGCCTGGCAAGAGTTAATTCACAACATGCTCTAATTCACGCTATAATTCACCCATCATACATGAACAGGTGAACTGGTCGTGCATGCGCGACTTGATTTGTATAAATCCATTCGAACTTACGATTTGAACTCAAACTTTAAATGACATGTTGACCGAACGGATTTTTAACGGATATCGAACATCTATCTAGAAACTGTTTGGAACCTGAAGCAGAGCCCAGATGGGGTTGAAAACGTTTGTTTATTGATCTTTTTACGTGATCACACTGTAAATGGTTCTGGTACGTAACTTTTTAGTAAATCCAGTGAGATGAGTAGTGAATTATCTTTAAAAGGATTACAATGATAATTTCTGTGAAAGAACACTTGCACACGCTTGCAGATAAAATTTATTGTATTGTACTTTCCAAATCTACCTGACATCCCATTTGCACTTGCCAGAAGCCCATTCACATTCAAAGTTGAAGATGTTCCTGAGACAGCACAAGAGGAGTTAGTTGAACTTATTAACAGCGATGCAGCAAGAATTGATTTCTCTACAATGCCAGTTACAAAATTCTGGATCAAGTGTTTGCAGTCATATCCTGTTCTGTCTGTGACTGTATTGCACCTTCTTCCATTTCCAACAACATATCTTTGTGAAACAGTGTTTTCCAGCTTGTTGGTTATCAAGTCTAAATACAGAAGTAAACTTGTTGTGGAAGATGATCTTCATTGTGCTCTTGCAAAGACTGCCCTGAGAATTTCTGATCTGGTAAGAAAGAAGCAATCTCAACCTTCGCATTGACGTTGACTTTTTACACATACTATCACAAAATGGAGCAATGTAGTTTATTGTTGTTATATTAAGACTGTTACCCATGCTACACCATGCTTCAAGATAAAATTTCATTTATTTGTAATTAGAAATAAATATTTCACAATATATAATCACATATTGTTTTTGTGATTAATCACTATGCTTTAATTATGTTCAATTTGTAACAATGAAAATAAATCCTGCATATCAGATATTTACATTACAATTCATAACAGTAGCAAAATTACAGTTATGAAGTAGCAATGAAAATAATTTTATGGTTGGGAGTCACCACAACCCAAGGAACTATATTAAAGAGTCACAGCATTAGGAAGGTTGAGAACCACTGTTCTATATTATGAAATTACTTTCATATACTCTCATTTTTCATCCTTGGTTGAGCAATTATTTCATTATATGCACATGTAAAGTTAGATGATTAAGAGTTTCTGGACTTTTCAATTATCTGCAACATACTACAAGATTCCATATTAAGTAGTCTTCTTTTCTCAGCTTATATACACACATCCTCAGGTCGAATTTTATCCTCTAACTTCATATGGCAATGATATAAAATTTTAAGCCACAATCTAGCCACTCTTCAAACCAATCTTAATCTCATTTACTTTATTCTCCAAAGCTAATCTTAGAATAAATATAGATAAAATTGTTCTTATGTGTTTTTTCTCTAATTCAAAATATACATTTATCTACTTTTAATGAAGTGTTTATTAAATATGTCAACTCTTTGAACAATCTAGGTATTGTCTTTGACAACAAACTTGCCTTTAAAGGTCATATTGACAAAATTGTCAAATCTTTTGCAATATGATATGGCATCCCTTGGCATCATTGTAGGACAATCTCTCCTAAAACTGTCCTACATTCACTCTCTGTTTTTTTTTTCCTGCCAATTTTTAGTCTCATTGACTACTTTCTCCCAATATTGGCCATGGGTCTCCCAATACTTAATAAATTTTGTCATCTACCTTATACCACCCACACCAATGGAGCCAGGTCAAAATTAGGTTTTTCTTCATTTTGTGAATGTGTAATTTTCTTAATCATCTTTCCATAAATACTTTAACAGAAATGTTTGATCTTCCTGACTCCATTTGTGAGTACCTGCTCATCATACATGTTGTACATCATCTATTTTTGCTCCCCTTTTAGACTCTATCTCAACATTTTTATTTTTATCATATACTAAATAATGTATACAGTGTTGAACGCTTTTTATATCAAGTTTTTATATGTTTCAAATGTCATTGTAAATGTATTTTATCTTATTCTCACATTCTTGTTATGTTTGGGGTTTTATTGGGGAGAGGAAATCCTTCATCTGCAAGACATTTCCTAATGTATATTAAAATAAATAAATAAATATTAATATCTTTCAGTTTAGAAGACAAATTAAAAATTATTAACGTAACAAATTTCCAAATTAAAATCCACATTATGAACTTAGAATAAACTGTTCAGATTTATTCAAAGTTCATAATTATTGTAAAATTTGATAGTTATGAAAATATCAAGTATCATCAGATCTAATGATGATAACATTATTCAAAAACTGAATTATAATCCTGTTTCCAGATAAGTTCCAAAAAAATAAGTGATTATTTTAGTCTTTACAAATATATATATATGTATAAAATAGATACAAGGGATGGATGGAATAGGAGTTTTTGGCTAAATACCAAATAAGTTTATTGTTACCAAATTCTGAATACTTGGCCAAATATCAGCTGATTTATTTGAAATTTCCTGAAACAGAAGGTTTAGACAGCCTTAGAATAAGAGGGAGCATTATTTGAAGTTTTATAGATTTGTTTATCACCATTTTGCTATATTTATGTTCTTACTCATGATATTTGTATATATCATTGTATTTATTTAATTATTTTATTTTGTATTTAATATTTTTCTTTTTAATTATTTATTTCTATTTTCTATGTTTTATCTAATATATTTGCTATGTTTAATATATCTTATCTAATATATGTTTTATCTAATATACAGGGTGTTTTATTTTTAAACTGACGGTACTCTGAGACATCTGTAGAGCAATCTAACAGCTAGATTGTCGCCAAATTTGGGATAGTGACTAAGGACAACATGGGAAAGAGATTCCAAGAAGTAAAAAAAGTAGTACCCAAATTCGCCAGTAGGGGTGAATTTGGCACTTCTGTAGCAAAACAGCTAATAATTTGCATATTGCGCTGGTAACACTTCAAAATCCAAATTCACCATGGCGTGGTCAACAGCAGTACCAGCTAATTTGAACTTAAAAGACAAGGACAAAAGTTGGAAGCACATTCCGGTCGTCAGCAGAGTTCAACGTGCATCTTTCATTACCTCAGTGTGCGTTGCTTGTAAAACTTTATTATCTTAACCAATCGAGCGCACTAGGTGCTCTTTGTGAGTTTAGAACCCGTAACAACCTGAGCAAAGATCCTCTATCAATTAATGTATTAAAAGACTTGATAAAGAAATTTGAACAGACAGGATCCTTAGCAGTTCAGCCTGGTAGAGGGCAGAAACTGGTGTCTGCACAGACAGTTAGTGATGTTGTGACTGCACTTGTTGAAGGTTCTAACCCCCCGGATCTAACCCCATGTGACTTTTTCCTGTGGGGTTACTTAAAGTCCAAGGTCTATCTTGGTGGTGTCCTCAACTTGATGACCTTGAAGGACAACATTTCTCGAACCGTGATGAACATTCCTGCAGACATGTTACGTTCGGCCATAGAGAACACGGTGTCCAGAATGCAATGTGTTGTCCAGCAGCACGGTGGTCACATTGAAGGAGGGAGAAGGTTATTTGCTGAGTAATTAAACTTTCGTTATTGCACTGAAACATCTGTCTGATTATTCATTCATGTGTTTGTTAATTGCAGCTGGGTTTTATGCAAATTCTTAGCTGTTTTGCTACAACAGCGCCAAATCCACCCCTACCAGTAAATTTAGGTACTACTATTTTTTTCTTCACGGAATCTCTTTCCCATGTCGTCCTTAGTCACTATCCCAAATTTGGTGACAATCCGGCCATTAGATTCCTCTACAGATGTCTCTGAGTACTGTCAGTTTAAAAAAAAACACCTGTATATCTAATGTGCTCTTGCACATGTAATTTACTATGTGAATTTGTAATTTTCAAATGTTTTTAATTTCAAATGTGCTTCCTGTTCTATATATTATATTCCATTCTAGAACCTGAAGATAGGCATTATACATAGTTGAAAATGTTTGTTCCGTTAATAAATGTTTTATTTATTCTTCTCCACACACCAGAATGTACTAAAAATAACTCTTACTTTAAACCTCGTAACCGGAGTGAATGTATAATACTTCCGCAAACGTTTTTGACGCCCCTCCTGGGTTCTTCTTCAGGCTTTTTTTGATAAATGGTAAACTGGACGTTGAAAATCGAACATTTTCTTTTGATTTGTTTACCTTTCGAATCATCGCACATATATTGTGATGATTCGAAAACGTTTGCGGAAGTATTATACATTCACTCCGGTTACGAGGTTTAAAGTAAGAGTTAGTTTTAAATGTTTTATTTTTACTGGCAAAAAACATTTTATATAAAATAATAATAAAACAATATAGGCATGATATTAATAAATATTCAATTTTCAACAGAATTGGAAGATTCAGCATCTAAAATTTCAACTATAGTTTCTATTATTATGAAAAAATTATATATTGAAATCATTATACAAAATTGCAGTCCAACTTAAAAAATACAAGAAATTTGTAGAGGAATATTGTTTAATCTCTTCTTAGTCAAAATATTTACTAAATATTCACAGTTTTTACAATTTATAATCTAAATCAGTATTTCTCAAACTGTTTTTTTATACACTCCCTTCCAGACTAGTATTTTCGTGAAATTAAAAATAATTATAAAATGAAGAGAATGTAGTTCAAATACATTTTGTTTTTCAATTTTAATTTTTAGACTGAATTAACAAGTAAATAAAATATAATTACAAAATTTGGTTCTAATCATTTTAAAAAAACACATTGCTGTTTTTAAGTAATCTCTCAGCCTATTTCAATCACCAATCCATCCTCTGTAGTGTTAAAATAATAAAGAAAAATGAAAGTAATAAAGTAATATATTTTTAAAATACTTTTCAAGATATTTCTAAATTATTTTTTTTGATGCAATATAAAAAATTATCAAATTTTAAGTGGAATCTCATCACAGCCAAGTAATAAACTGATCACAGTTTGAGTAGCATCAATTCCTGTCAAATTATCTAAATATATAAAATTGCTTGTCCTGACTGACTGAATGACTCACTCATTCACTCACTGATTCATCATCACCCAGAGCAAACCGCTTAACCTAAAGAGCTTAAATTTGGTAGACAGTTAGGGTACGTCATGGAAACGCACACTAAGAAGTGATTTTTCGAAATTCCCCTGCGGGGAGAGAGGGAGAGGATTAAGGCTTAACCGGAAGAATGGCTTCTACTGTACAATTTTAGATGTGGTTTTTTTTTTAATCTGCGTTGTGGTAGGGTATGCCATGAGAATGCACACTAAGAAGGGATTTTTCAAAATTCTCCCACGGGTATAGAGGGAGAGCATTAAGGCTTAACCGGAAGAATGGCTTCTACTATACTACTTTAGATGCGATTTTTTGTTTTTATCTGTGTTTTAGTAGGGTATGCCATGGCAATGCACACTAAGAAGGGATTTTTTTGAAATTCCCCCGCGGGCGAGAGAGGGAGAGGATTTAGTCTTCATTGAGTACTTAGGTGTATTAAATTAATAACATTTCAGACATTGTTATAAATATTTTTATCTATTTCGATTTTAAAAATGTTCAAACTCTTTTAAATTTGAATTTGTTATTGCATATTGGTTCGATTATAGAACGATTGTAAACGTTCCAGAAAATTGATCAAATTGAAAATAGTTCGTTTGATTCTC
>NW_019384987.1:267740-293850 GCF_000671375.1 Centruroides sculpturatus | reverse complement strand
TCCTTACACTAATTACAGTTTGATTATGAACAGTATTTAATTTTTTGGCTGCATTTGTAGCATTCTCATCACTTAAAAATAAAAAGTATAAAACATGTCTCTTATATTCATCTGTTACTTCCATTTTAACGAAAATAAACAACTGAAATGTTCCCAATTCTGAACAGTATTATATGAATGAGATCCAATTTAACACTTCAGTGTAAAAAGTATCACATTAGACTGGCATTTTTAACAGCAAAACAAGATCATAAAATACACACGAACTTATGGACTGACCTAATAAAAACCATTTATTATTTAACGTCCATAAAAATTATGTTTATATTAATGATGTCTCCAAAGTACAGTGAATTTTTCGCAAAAAAAATAATTTATCAGGAAGCGCGCAAACGCCATTTAATGACAAGCTCCACAATGAAAACAAGCTTAAGCAATGGCATAGTTGAACGATGCACACTCGGTAAGTAATCCTACAATTTTTTGTTTATAGCATAGTTTATATGGATTATTCCCAAAAAATTATACATATTTTGGAAATGTTGAGTCAAATTAGTCGAGAATCAAATAATTTTATGGAAGAAACATTTCAAACAGCCGTAGTCTGTAAACTGCATACGTGCCGGGCTGTGATTGGCTGGACTCGTAGAAAATGGATTCATAAAAACCGGAACATATCTACCATGTTATGGGGGGGTCAACTGTATTTTATTTATATGAGCTTTAATTTTTGTAAATATTTTCTTTTAATTGTATATAAAATGTGTAAAATAACACACAGTAAATATGAAAATTACAAATTAAAATTTCAAATTTCTGTTTAAAAAAATATGACAAATAGGATAAATAAAATCATTCCACTATTTTATTTAATATTCCAAATGGAAGAAAATGATAACTGTAATAATTTTAAACAGCATTGTAATAATCAAGCAATTATGACACAATCTAAAACAATGAGTAATAAATCGAAATAGAATTTAAATGAAATCAAAATAGCTAAATTCTAGATAAATCAAAACAATCTATCAAAGAAAGAAAAAATAACATTAAAATTACATGGAATTTATTATATATTAATTGAAATATGAATTTAAAAATTTAATTTAGAACTTCTTGAATAAAATTCAAAAGCTATAAATTTCTTAAGGCAAGACTAGTGAAAACACTTAAGTCTTCCGCCCGACAAACCAACCTGTACTGATATTAGAGTGGAAGCTTTATCTTCTAACTGTCGCTGAAGTTCTGCAATGAGAACATGATGAGACTTCATTTTCTGACTTCCTCTTGTAGTTCCATTACTTTCAGTATAAGATGATGGCATTGATTCATCAATGAAGAAATCAGCTGAAAAGAATTCTTGGGAATTTGAAGTGCAACACTCTGGAGATATCATGGAATGTGATGCTGGTAAATGAAGATCTCCATCACTATATGTTCTTGTAAGTAACATCATTTTGCCATTATGACTTCCAAGTGATTTATTTTCATTTTCTTCTTCTTGAAACCTAGCTTGCATAGAAGATTCTTCACCTGCATGCATACCCACCTTTATAAGATCACTAGGACTGTGGTCTTTTGGTAAATCTCCCACTTGTTCAAATTCTTCAGTATCAGAATCTCCTCCATGTTCTTCTTCAATTGGAGAAAATGTTTCTTTCTCTCGAGCCGTATCGTTTGGCTGGGTAACTTTATCTTCTGAATCATCATCACGTTTCTTTCTTATTGGAGATTTCATTTGAAGTTTTAAAACTTCATTATCAGTACATTCAAATGATTCACTTGATGGACTTGCTTCAGAAGCTAAACTAAGAATTTCTTTATCAATTTCTAAAAAGCAGTCTCCTGCAGCAAGTTCCTGAGCTTCTATTAATTGAGGAAGAGGCTCTAAAAATGTTGGACTTGTCACACTGCCAGTTTGTAAAACTCTTGATAAAGAAACATCACCACCAACTATAGATTGATTTGAATTCAAAAATATTGTTGGCATATCACTTTGAAGAGGAATTTTCAGATAATTAGCTAATTCAGGAAGTAGTTGCCTCAATTTTTCTATATCCTCCATTTCTATATTTGGCAAATTAGCATCAAAGAGTGCTGGTGGTTGTACCTATAACAGAAAATTTTAAAATTATCAATACAATGTTTTCATAAAGTTTTATTAAATCAGTTTAACTAATAAACATTCTAATAAGCTCATATTTTAAATAAGTAAAGTAAATACTGATAGAAAGCATTAATAGAATAAAACAACAAATTTCAACGCTTTTTATATCAAGTTTTTATATGTTTCAAATGTCATTGTAAATGTATTTTATCTTATTCTCACATTCTTGTTATGTTTGGGGTTTTATTGGGGAGAGGAAATCCTTCATCTGCAAGACATTTCCTAATGTATATTAAAATAAATAAATAAATATTAATATCTTTCAGTTTAGAAGACAAATTAAAAATTATTAACGTAACAAATTTCCAAATTAAAATCCACATTATGAACTTAGAATAAACTGTTCAGATTTATTCAAAGTTCATAATTATTGTAAAATTTGATAGTTATGAAAATATCAAGTATCATCAGATCTAATGATGATAACATTATTCAAAAACTGAATTATAATCCTGTTTCCAGATAAGTTCCAAAAAAATAAGTGATTATTTTAGTCTTTACAAATATATATATATGTATAAAATAGATACAAGGGATGGATGGAATAGGAGTTTTTGGCTAAATACCAAATAAGTTTATTGTTACCAAATTCTGAATACTTGGCCAAATATCAGCTGATTTATTTGAAATTTCCTGAAACAGAAGGTTTAGACAGCCTTAGAATAAGAGGGAGCATTATTTGAAGTTTTATAGATTTGTTTATCACCATTTTGCTATATTTATGTTCTTACTCATGATATTTGTATATATCATTGTATTTATTTAATTATTTTATTTTGTATTTAATATTTTTCTTTTTAATTATTTATTTCTATTTTCTATGTTTTATCTAATATATTTGCTATGTTTAATATATCTTATCTAATATATGTTTTATCTAATATACAGGGTGTTTTATTTTTAAACTGACGGTACTCTGAGACATCTGTAGAGCAATCTAACAGCTAGATTGTCGCCAAATTTGGGATAGTGACTAAGGACAACATGGGAAAGAGATTCCAAGAAGTAAAAAAAGTAGTACCCAAATTCGCCAGTAGGGGTGAATTTGGCACTTCTGTAGCAAAACAGCTAATAATTTGCATATTGCGCTGGTAACACTTCAAAATCCAAATTCACCATGGCGTGGTCAACAGCAGTACCAGCTAATTTGAACTTAAAAGACAAGGACAAAAGTTGGAAGCACATTCCGGTCGTCAGCAGAGTTCAACGTGCATCTTTCATTACCTCAGTGTGCGTTGCTTGTAAAACTTTATTATCTTAACCAATCGAGCGCACTAGGTGCTCTTTGTGAGTTTAGAACCCGTAACAACCTGAGCAAAGATCCTCTATCAATTAATGTATTAAAAGACTTGATAAAGAAATTTGAACAGACAGGATCCTTAGCAGTTCAGCCTGGTAGAGGGCAGAAACTGGTGTCTGCACAGACAGTTAGTGATGTTGTGACTGCACTTGTTGAAGGTTCTAACCCCCCGGATCTAACCCCATGTGACTTTTTCCTGTGGGGTTACTTAAAGTCCAAGGTCTATCTTGGTGGTGTCCTCAACTTGATGACCTTGAAGGACAACATTTCTCGAACCGTGATGAACATTCCTGCAGACATGTTACGTTCGGCCATAGAGAACACGGTGTCCAGAATGCAATGTGTTGTCCAGCAGCACGGTGGTCACATTGAAGGAGGGAGAAGGTTATTTGCTGAGTAATTAAACTTTCGTTATTGCACTGAAACATCTGTCTGATTATTCATTCATGTGTTTGTTAATTGCAGCTGGGTTTTATGCAAATTCTTAGCTGTTTTGCTACAACAGCGCCAAATCCACCCCTACCAGTAAATTTAGGTACTACTATTTTTTTCTTCACGGAATCTCTTTCCCATGTCGTCCTTAGTCACTATCCCAAATTTGGTGACAATCCGGCCATTAGATTCCTCTACAGATGTCTCTGAGTACTGTCAGTTTAAAAAAAAACACCTGTATATCTAATGTGCTCTTGCACATGTAATTTACTATGTGAATTTGTAATTTTCAAATGTTTTTAATTTCAAATGTGCTTCCTGTTCTATATATTATATTCCATTCTAGAACCTGAAGATAGGCATTATACATAGTTGAAAATGTTTGTTCCGTTAATAAATGTTTTATTTATTCTTCTCCACACACCAGAATGTACTAAAAATAACTCTTACTTTAAACCTCGTAACCGGAGTGAATGTATAATACTTCCGCAAACGTTTTTGACGCCCCTCCTGGGTTCTTCTTCAGGCTTTTTTTGATAAATGGTAAACTGGACGTTGAAAATCGAACATTTTCTTTTGATTTGTTTACCTTTCGAATCATCGCACATATATTGTGATGATTCGAAAACGTTTGCGGAAGTATTATACATTCACTCCGGTTACGAGGTTTAAAGTAAGAGTTAGTTTTAAATGTTTTATTTTTACTGGCAAAAAACATTTTATATAAAATAATAATAAAACAATATAGGCATGATATTAATAAATATTCAATTTTCAACAGAATTGGAAGATTCAGCATCTAAAATTTCAACTATAGTTTCTATTATTATGAAAAAATTATATATTGAAATCATTATACAAAATTGCAGTCCAACTTAAAAAATACAAGAAATTTGTAGAGGAATATTGTTTAATCTCTTCTTAGTCAAAATATTTACTAAATATTCACAGTTTTTACAATTTATAATCTAAATCAGTATTTCTCAAACTGTTTTTTTATACACTCCCTTCCAGACTAGTATTTTCGTGAAATTAAAAATAATTATAAAATGAAGAGAATGTAGTTCAAATACATTTTGTTTTTCAATTTTAATTTTTAGACTGAATTAACAAGTAAATAAAATATAATTACAAAATTTGGTTCTAATCATTTTAAAAAAACACATTGCTGTTTTTAAGTAATCTCTCAGCCTATTTCAATCACCAATCCATCCTCTGTAGTGTTAAAATAATAAAGAAAAATGAAAGTAATAAAGTAATATATTTTTAAAATACTTTTCAAGATATTTCTAAATTATTTTTTTTGATGCAATATAAAAAATTATCAAATTTTAAGTGGAATCTCATCACAGCCAAGTAATAAACTGATCACAGTTTGAGTAGCATCAATTCCTGTCAAATTATCTAAATATATAAAATTGCTTGTCCTGACTGACTGAATGACTCACTCATTCACTCACTGATTCATCATCACCCAGAGCAAACCGCTTAACCTAAAGAGCTTAAATTTGGTAGACAGTTAGGGTACGTCATGGAAACGCACACTAAGAAGTGATTTTTCGAAATTCCCCTGCGGGGAGAGAGGGAGAGGATTAAGGCTTAACCGGAAGAATGGCTTCTACTGTACAATTTTAGATGTGGTTTTTTTTTTAATCTGCGTTGTGGTAGGGTATGCCATGAGAATGCACACTAAGAAGGGATTTTTCAAAATTCTCCCACGGGTATAGAGGGAGAGCATTAAGGCTTAACCGGAAGAATGGCTTCTACTATACTACTTTAGATGCGATTTTTTGTTTTTATCTGTGTTTTAGTAGNTTCTTGAGAAAAAGCCAATTTTTATGTTTATAAAATATTTTGAATGAAAAATATTAAAATACTGTATGTACAAATAAATCATTTTGAACACTTCTTTTTAATATTTATCAATAAAAATATTGTTTTGGCATAAAGAATGTTAAATTTTAACTGACTTAATTTTGTGAACACATCTTTTTTATTTATATGGTTATCTTAAGGTCAGTTTTTGCGCTAATGTTGCTAATGCACCATTTGAGCAAAAAAAAATTGTTAAGGAAAAATTTTCTGTTAGCAAACCCTTTGTTAAATATTTTGAATATCACCACTGAATACAGGTCTCTAATTGGTTTAAAACTGGCATGTGCATTGTTCAGTTCTTGGCTGTAAAATGCATGCCTCACTCTCTCTTGCTAGCATGACTGCTCTGTCTGTGAATTCTGTCAACAGAGTGTGTACACTCATATCACTGCGCTAGCAAAGGGATAACTGTGCGGGCATGAAGAAAGGGGCTGGGCATTTGACGTCATAGTGTGTGCTAGTGCACATTTGCTATTATTTTGCTCTCACAAAGCTGTAGTTTGTGACGGCTCTTATAAAATATATTTGAAGAAAAATGTGAAGTTTATAATAGGAAAATGTAAAATGAGAATTTGTCAATGATCTTTGTTGAATAATAAATAATTATTATTTATTATTCAATTATTATTATATATTATAATATATATACAGTGGGTGATCGGTTAACAAACATAACCCGTTCCAAGACTTTGTTCGCTATCCAAATTGTTTGTTAACCAATTATCGATTTACCATAGGTTTTAATGGGAATTTAATTAATTCGTTCTGGAGACCCCCAAAAATAAAAAAATATATATTTTATTACTACGTTTATTTATATGTAATAATAAAAATACATACATACACAGTCTTGCATTTTTATTAGTCATACTTTTCCATTTAAAAGGGTTAAAGAATCTTTTGTAAGGGTTAAAGAATCATTTGTAAGGGTTAAAGAATCTGTCTAATGTCAATTGCTTTTCTCTCTTCTTCAGGATTTTTCGTAAGTAATTAATAGCATTGCAATTGTAGAAATCCCTAAGCCTCAACCTGGTTTGGATGCCATTCTAAGACTGTTGTCCTGACATCCTCCCAGTTCTTCAAAGAATCTTTAATTAATAACAGATATCAACATTAATCCTCTTTTTCATAATAAAACATATCTCGCCAAGTTTCTTGGTGTTATTCATTCAAGAGTTCTTGGCATTCTTCTGTCATCAGATCCATTTCAGGTTCCATTATGAACTCTTCAATGTTCTTTATTTTGCTACTCCTTTAGCTGCTTGAGTCTTCTTGATTATACAGTATTTTTCTTAAATAAGATTGAACAGCGGCCTACTGTAGACCTGTTTACGCCATACTGCCCAGCAATATTAGGCATCTTCTACCCACTCTCTACCTTTGCTATTATACTCTCACCTTTTGAGAAGAAAAACAGACACAAAACTTAACAAGTGCCTACCTGACAGTCTCGCAAATACATAAAAGAATTGTATTGTCAGAAAAATAAAAGGCTGGAATTACAAGGAAGAGTTTCAAAGTTCAAAGAAATACTATCCGATTGGTATATACCGGCTTGAGGGTCAGTGTCGACGTCTCCCGCACTCCGAAAAGTTTCGAATTGTTGCCCAAAGACAAGGGAAGACCAATCAGTTTTCATTATTTTATGTCGCTTCTCCTTGTGTTTGTTCTGTGGAGTGTTCATTATCCGATCATGTGTTCGTCATCTGAACATAAAAATCTTTCACGAAAGTGTTCGTTATCTGATCTGTTCATTATCCGATCTGTTTGTTAACCGATCACCCACTGTATGTATACAGTATATATTGAATATGAATATTATACATAAATTTTACTATGTCATTTATAGAAGTGTTACAGCACATTCAATTTTAAAACAAAAATTATAGTACATTAAGATTACATAAATATTGAAATATATCTTAAAAATTTAGATCTTACAATACAACATATACAGGGGTTGCTCTGGAAAATTTAAAAATATTACCAACCATTTGCCAGTTTTAAATGTTTTTTTCTACTTCAAATTATTTATCACCACCAGTTTTACTTAGTAATTAATGCAGGTGCTGATAGCCTTTATCAGTTTGATGTCTGAAAGCAAAAGTAATGTGTTAAGCTGTCAGTTACAAGGAGAGAACCAGATGTTCAGGTTGCCAATTTGAAAGAAACCTAGTGAGCATATAGGCCTAAACACAAACAGCTCCTTGTCCAAATAATAGGACCCACTTCTCAAGCATTTTCTAAAAATGGTCCTTTGAAAATTTAGTTTTTAGTTTATAAGTCTTTGACAGCCGATTGCATAGACAACATTTAGAGACCAACGGCAGTTTACAGATCGGGTACACTGCTGTTCAGAAAAATTTCATTGCAGAGATGGTGTTTCTCACCTGCCACAATGTAGACAGCGATTAGAAACAAGTTATTTGACCTATTTTCTAGACTCACTCGACAGCAGGTTTAGAGGGCTTTTCAATTCGAGTGGTAGTTTTGTTCGTGCAAAAGTTTAGATAAAAACAGATATCGTTCCTTTGATGAATGTTGTAAACGGTACGAATCGGCAAAATTATTCATTAATTAATTGCTTGGAGCAAAAACAACAAAATTAAATACTTTAAATTTGTTTTAAATGTTTCAAATTTCAATATTCAAATGGATGAAGACTTAAAAGTTTAATTAATTTAAATCAGATGCATTTATTTACAATTCAAGTATCGTGTCGGTTATAAAACATTAATTAATTTCGGAGTCATTGTACTATTAAACAAACGAGACAATTTTAATAATTACAGAAATCTGTTTATAGATATAAAAAAAATATAATATTAATAATAAAATATTTAAAATTATTCATTTTGATAGTTATGAAGGGCGACAGTAATAAGATGTCGAAATAATTTCTTAAAAATCTATTCGGAAGACGTATAAATTTTCTAATTATGGATTTGTTCATATTTTAAACTGTATTGGCGACGAAATTAAATATTGAAATGAAAAAGGATTGTCATTAATTGCCAAACAATGGTTTTGATGGCCTTAAGATTTTATTTCTGGAAGCTTTTGGAATATAGCTGGCGACCATTTCTGATGTCACAAACAAATAACCTGATTGGCCAACCGACTCCTAAAACAGGGGAGTAATAGCAAAGTAAGTAAGAGCCAATGTTTTGCCAAAGTTCGTTTAGAGAATGGTTAGAAATAGATGATCATCGTCTTTGAAACGCATTTTAAACCACGGTTCAACCAGCCAATGTCTATAGGCCGTTCTGCTGATAAACATCATTTAATGTAAACTCTGTCTCTGCAATCGGCTGTGAAAGTTTCATGTCTCTGAGCAACAATAGCCAAGTAAATAAGATACTAGGCACTGGAGCTAGATAATGTAGATCTGGACTGTAATTTGGAATTTTAGTTTAGCTTTGATTTTGTGTATGTATAAATTTAGACATATTTTGTGTAAATTGACTTTTCCCTGGGATGGTTGCATTCATTAGACACATTGTTGTAGTGTTGGATGCTGAATCTTACTGCAGGCTCTCTATATCTATTATGCTATGAGAATAAAAAGAATTGTGTTAACAGTTTGTTATGTACTAGATATTCTTATCCTCAACATAAATTCATTTTTGTTTGTAACCAAATAAATAAGTTTATAGATAAAATCAATGTAACTGCTTTAATTTAAAATTATAATAAATAATCATAATTCATTCTTGTCATTCATATACAGTGGAATCCAGTTTATCTGGCTCAAACAGAACCAGGCCCAATCCGAATGACCAAAAATCTGGATAATCCAGAAAATTTGTTAATGACATCAATAACAGTTTAGAAGTATTGGGTTGTTCGGAAAGTAATTTAGTTTTTTTCCGTANAATGCAAAAATAATGTTATACTTTTAGACAAAATCATCAAGATAAAAAAGAAAAATTATTCATTCAAAAAAATTTATTTTAAATTGACAATTTCAAAAAAGACATAATGATATCATATTAAGATTGTATACTTATGTCAATTTTAACACTGAAAGATATTCAGTGTAAATGATGACAGTATTATATGTTACTAAATATAAAATTCTAGAAGCAGCAAATCATAGCAGAGCAGTTCCCAAATAGGACCACCAATTCTTATAGTGTCATGTAAACTCCTTTACATATATATTTTAAACTAGAATAATAATGTTTAACAATTTTTAAAACATTGAAAAAATAAGTCAACACAACACTTGGATGATCTTCTACAGAAAAATACCTTCCAAGACTTTCTATGGAAAATGAGCTCCTATTTATATATTACATATACAAAGAAACCTGGAAAACTCCACCTGTAGCCATTTTGTTGGTGAGGCACAGACCTGCAACTAACTACCAGTGTTTCAACTAACTTACCTTGTAAAATAGATTTAAACATTAGAACATGATATTATACTGCATAGATAATAGATGAGTGTCATGTGGCAAGAATTTGCATGAAGGGGACTTGGATGTAATCTTATACTAGTTGTTTTTTCACTTTTATTTTCATGCACTTTTTACTATTCTTTTATGTAAATCCTTCCCCTTGACTCTTGATTACCAGGTTGCAATTAGCAGTATACAATATATTATATGTTCTAATGTTATCAAATGTCTAAATCTATTTTACAAAGAAACAAAAGCTCATCTACATCTAATAACCTAGCATATTATTACATTTGCCAAAGATTGCATTTTAAGCTCAGTGCTGTTCAAAAAATGTTTCCACTTATTAGCCTGTAAAAAGAATTTTCTGTTTAATATACTAAGTATGAGTATCAATGTGTCAAATTAACCCTTGAACATAGTGACACCCTCAACATCTCATAGATGAATTATCAGAATTGAACTTTAATATCTCAAACAGCCTGAAATATTTCATTATTTGGAGATTTAAATAAATTTTGATAGATTTTCCTGATAATGAACTTGATGTCTTCCTTTGATTAAATCTTTTCCAACTTTTTGAAATCAAACAAACATTCTAAAGTTCTAGTCAAACATTTCATGTTAGTATTAAGTGAATCAACTATTCATTCAGTGAGATCATCATAACTTTATATTAGATACTCATTATATAAAGCTCATTATATATTACATGAAACAAATAATAGCTTGGATTTTCTAACTATTTAATATGTCATAACATTTAGATATTTGATATTTAATAATTTATCACTTAATAACATAAAAAATATAATTTCTGACATACCTGTACAAATAATCTAGAAAAGTTTCTTCTTCTAACAACTTCGGCTACTGCAGTTAAATAAACTTTTGGAGCTAGATGAATTTGTTCAACTACTTCCAAATACTTTTTTAATCTCTTTAATATATCATGATACATCATCAATCTATTTTCTACATCACATATAGTTTTCTCTACAAACATTATCCACCTAAAAACAAATTATTTAAATCCTTATTTTAAATATTTAAGATAAAATTCAATTGTCATTATTTTTTATTTATTATTATTAATTTTTCTGATTTACATTGTAGAAAAGTCAATCATTATTCTTTCATTAATATGAACATTTTAGAATTGATTATACATTAGAGCCGTCACAATCTACAGGAAGCAGGAGCTAGTGTACACTTGCTTGCACTCCAAAGCCACGCCTTCTTTCCCCCCAAGCTATAAGCCATTTTTTTAGGTAAGCTGTAAGGAACCAAGTCCGAGCGTTATTTTTAGTTACTTTTATTTTTGCTTATTATTCTATTTTGTTTGGGGCTTATGTTTTGTTAGGACGAAGGTTTCCTCACCATTCACCTTAGAAACTTAAAAATAGAAGAGAAACCAACTCACCAATGAGAGAAAGGCACTGTAGAAAAAACTCGCACACACTTGTGTTCCCGAGCGGAAAAAAGTAAGTCCGCACCAAGAAAAAGGGGGGAGAAGACCCCACAAGCACAACTTAAATTCGCTAAACCTTAAAAGAATAAAACATCCCGAAAATTGTCAAAAAGAATAATGTAAAAGGTTAGCAAATATTGTCAGAAAAATAGGCTGCCAGACAAATAGAAAAAGTTTATTGTTAGCAAATAAGTATGTAAATGAGGGAAGTGATTGCAGTCAGAATTGTGATGTCACCTCACAGTATAAAGACTGAACGTCAAATGAAGACGAACGAGGTGAGCTTCTGATAGCAATGAGCTTGGTGAGCTTCGAAGCAGTGAACGAGAGGTGTCCGATAGGATAAAATAGTTCCAAGGCGATTTTGAAGTTATTCGATTTGTGGATCGACGAATAGAGAAAGTCTTGAGAGTTGAGGAAATAGGTTCCTAGTATATTGAGGTGATGATTAGGATCTTTAATTCATAAGAATTATTGTACATAAATTAAGTCTTTGATTTTGTCAAATTCCAAAGGAGAATAGAATTAAGTTAGAAACTAGATTGATTTGAGTTTTGTCGGGTTGATTCTTATTGATTTTCATTGAATAAATTGTTATTTGATTTTTACTAAATTTTGTAAATAGTTTATTACTAGAAATTAATTAAATATTTAATTTATTATTGACAAACTTGGTCATTATTTAATTTCGGTGCACGCTAAAAGTCCAGGTCTGGCACACTAACGCAAATCCACGTAAAGTACCCATTAGGGAACGGCTATTTCAGGCACACAGTCGTGTCGATAATCGTTGGAAAGTCGGAAAAATAATATAGTACTTTACAAAGCTACACGAGCATGAAGCAGCCACAATCTACACAATGTTTGTTCATATAAAAGTGCTACATCATGGGAGATTAGTGACTAGTGTTGCCACCAGGCTGGTTTTTAAATTCATGATCCGGATTAATATTTTGTCCGGTTTTCATGGAAATTGTGAAACTGTAATGAAACAAAATAAATTTAAAAAATATTTGCGGGTATTTTGCAAATATTAGGTTTGTTCCAATACAGGCAGTGGTGATATTCAGCGGGTTCGCACAGGTTCGGCCGAACCCGTTGTTAACATTTTCAAAGTTTTCCGAACCCGTTGTTAAACACACGTAACATTTCTCAGTGGTTTGTTTCTTTTAAAAAATATATTAAAATATACGTATTATACTCTGTAACACTACTAAACTAGAGCCTTATACCCCNTAGTCCTAAAGGAAATATATTATATTTTTTCTATTTGTGAATTCGTCGTGGCAAATTTATCTTTAATATATTTATTTATTTAATAATAGTACTGGCCACTGCTAGAGACTTTTTTAACTCATTTACATTGGACGGCGAACATGTAGCCTCAAATAAAAGGTCTGTATCACCGTAAATTTGTTATTGCCTGCAAAGTGTGTGAAAGGACAAATGAAGATTGACTCAATTATATATATAGTCCCAAAGGAAATATATTTTTTCTATTTGAAAAATTAGTCAGGTTGTAATTTTACGATGCGCAATTCAGTTTTTGCATAAAGCATTTCATTAATTTAATTTAAGAATTGGTGTCAAATCGGCACTATAGCACGCATGATTTCTGGTTTCAATTTTCCCGCCAGTTGTTACTAAAAATAGCTGCAGTGATGGCACGCACTTCTTCACTTATAATTGCATTATTTTAAAGCGAATAACTTCTACAGAACTCAAATTTGATCCAAAAATAATTAAGTTTTTTCCATTGGTATTTTTTAATCATTTCATATCGTTTGAAATGGTGTCACTTTAAAAATTATTTAGACCTTTATAGTCAAATATTTTAATACTTACAAATCATATTTTTAGTAGAACTTTAAATAATTCAAATCTTATATATTCCAAATTTTAAACATGAAAGTCAAAAAACAAAGTTAACATGTTTTAGAAATCCTCTAAAATTATCACATATTTCAGTTTTAGTGGCATTTTACATTTAGACATGTGTAAGTGTGGAATATTTCATTAAACAATTTCATTTTAAAGCCTAAAAAGTTTAAATAATTAAAGAAATGAAAACAAATGCATAATATTACTGAACACAAAACTGGAATGCTAATTTAATTTTCAAAAATAGACAATTCTCATTTTTTAAAATTTACACCAATTAATTTATGATCTATACTGGAATCAAGATATATTATTCAAAAAATACAGGTTGTTTCATATTTCTTCTTATAAACCATAATTTTATCTAAGTTAAACTGTAAATAAAAAAATTAATTTTATGAAGCATTTATGCTATTGTTATTGTGAAATGATTCTAAATTATGGATCTTCCAAAATAAATGTTGCCATTTTAAATTACTGTACATATTATCTGATAATTATGTATAAGAATATACTTTTCTGATTGATTTGAGCGAGAATTTCTGCAATACAGACTCAGTTTTTTTAAAAAATATATAAATTATTATAATATATATACAGTGGGTGATCGGTTAACAAACATAATCCGTTCCAAGACTTTGTTCGCTATCCAAATTGTTTGTTAACCAATTATCGATTTACCATAGGTTTTAATGGGAATTTAATTAATTCGTTCTGGAGACCCCCAAAAATAAAAAAATATATATTTTATTACTACGTTTATTTATATGTAATAATAAAAATACATACATACACAGTCTTGCATTTTTATTAGTCATACTTTTCCATTTAAAAGGGTTAAAGAATCTTTTGTAAGGGTTAAAGAATCATTTGTAAGGGTTAAAGAATCTGTCTAATGTCAATTGCTTTTCTCTCTTCTTCAGGATTTTTCGTAAGTAATTAATAGCATTGCAATTGTAGAAATCCCTAAGCCTCAACCTGGTTTGGATGCCATTCTAAGACTGTTGTCCTGACATCCTCCCAGTTCTTCAAAGAATCTTTAATTAATAACAGATATCAACATTAATCCTCTTTTTCATAATAAAACATATCTCGCCAAGTTTCTTGGTGTTATTCATTCAAGAGTTCTTGGCATTCTTCTGTCATCAGATCCATTTCAGGTTCCATTATGAACTCTTCAATGTTCTTTATTTTGCTACTCCTTTAGCTGCTTGAGTCTTCTTGATTATACAGTATTTTTCTTAAATAAGATTGAACAGCGGCCTACTGTAGACCTGTTTACGCCATACTGCCCAGCAATATTAGGCATCTTCTACCCACTCTCTACCTTTGCTATTATACTCTCACCTTTTGAGAAGAAAAACAGACACAAAACTTAACAAGTGCCTACCTGACAGTCTCGCAAATACATAAAAGAATTGTATTGTCAGAAAAATAAAAGGCTGGAATTACAAGGAAGAGTTTCAAAGTTCAAAGAAATACTATCCGATTGGTATATACCGGCTTGAGGGTCAGTGTCGACGTCTCCCGCACTCCGAAAAGTTTCGAATTGTTGCCCAAAGACAAGGGAAGACCAATCAGTTTTCATTATTTTATGTCGCTTCTCCTTGTGTTTGTTCTGTGGAGTGTTCATTATCCGATCATGTGTTCGTCATCTGAACATAAAAATCTTTCACGAAAGTGTTCGTTATCTGATCTGTTCATTATCCGATCTGTTTGTTAACCGATCACCCACTGTATGTATACAGTATATATTGAATATGAATATTATACATAAATTTTACTATGTCATTTATAGAAGTGTTACAGCACATTCAATTTTAAAACAAAAATTATAGTACATTAAGATTACATAAATATTGAAATATATCTTAAAAATTTAGATCTTACAATACAACATATACAGGGGTTGCTCTGGAAAATTTAAAAATATTACCAACCATTTGCCAGTTTTAAATGTTTTTTTCTACTTCAAATTATTTATCACCACCAGTTTTACTTAGTAATTAATGCAGGTGCTGATAGCCTTTATCAGTTTGATGTCTGAAAGCAAAAGTAATGTGTTAAGCTGTCAGTTACAAGGAGAGAACCAGATGTTCAGGTTGCCAATTTGAAAGAAACCTAGTGAGCATATAGGCCTAAACACAAACAGCTCCTTGTCCAAATAATAGGACCCACTTCTCAAGCATTTTCTAAAAATGGTCCTTTGAAAATTTAGTTTTTAGTTTATAAGTCTTTGACAGCCGATTGCATAGACAACATTTAGAGACCAACGGCAGTTTACAGATCGGGTACACTGCTGTTCAGAAAAATTTCATTGCAGAGATGGTGTTTCTCACCTGCCACAATGTAGACAGCGATTAGAAACAAGTTATTTGACCTATTTTCTAGACTCACTCGACAGCAGGTTTAGAGGGCTTTTCAATTCGAGTGGTAGTTTTGTTCGTGCAAAAGTTTAGATAAAAACAGATATCGTTCCTTTGATGAATGTTGTAAACGGTACGAATCGGCAAAATTATTCATTAATTAATTGCTTGGAGCAAAAACAACAAAATTAAATACTTTAAATTTGTTTTAAATGTTTCAAATTTCAATATTCAAATGGATGAAGACTTAAAAGTTTAATTAATTTAAATCAGATGCATTTATTTACAATTCAAGTATCGTGTCGGTTATAAAACATTAATTAATTTCGGAGTCATTGTACTATTAAACAAACGAGACAATTTTAATAATTACAGAAATCTGTTTATAGATATAAAAAAAATATAATATTAATAATAAAATATTTAAAATTATTCATTTTGATAGTTATGAAGGGCGACAGTAATAAGATGTCGAAATAATTTCTTAAAAATCTATTCGGAAGACGTATAAATTTTCTAATTATGGATTTGTTCATATTTTAAACTGTATTGGCGACGAAATTAAATATTGAAATGAAAAAGGATTGTCATTAATTGCCAAACAATGGTTTTGATGGCCTTAAGATTTTATTTCTGGAAGCTTTTGGAATATAGCTGGCGACCATTTCTGATGTCACAAACAAATAACCTGATTGGCCAACCGACTCCTAAAACAGGGGAGTAATAGCAAAGTAAGTAAGAGCCAATGTTTTGCCAAAGTTCGTTTAGAGAATGGTTAGAAATAGATGATCATCGTCTTTGAAACGCATTTTAAACCACGGTTCAACCAGCCAATGTCTATAGGCCGTTCTGCTGATAAACATCATTTAATGTAAACTCTGTCTCTGCAATCGGCTGTGAAAGTTTCATGTCTCTGAGCAACAATAGCCAAGTAAATAAGATACTAGGCACTGGAGCTAGATAATGTAGATCTGGACTGTAATTTGGAATTTTAGTTTAGCTTTGATTTTGTGTATGTATAAATTTAGACATATTTTGTGTAAATTGACTTTTCCCTGGGATGGTTGCATTCATTAGACACATTGTTGTAGTGTTGGATGCTGAATCTTACTGCAGGCTCTCTATATCTATTATGCTATGAGAATAAAAAGAATTGTGTTAACAGTTTGTTATGTACTAGATATTCTTATCCTCAACATAAATTCATTTTTGTTTGTAACCAAATAAATAAGTTTATAGATAAAATCAATGTAACTGCTTTAATTTAAAATTATAATAAATAATCATAATTCATTCTTGTCATTCATATACAGTGGAATCCAGTTTATCTGGCTCAAACAGAACCAGGCCCAATCCGAATGACCAAAAATCTGGATAATCCAGAAAATTTGTTAATGACATCAATAACAGTTTAGAAGTATTGGGTTGTTCGGAAAGTAATTTAGTTTTTTTCCGTAGAAAAAAACAATATTTTCATAATAAATAAATATTTTATTGAATTATATATCGACCATTTTGGTCAAATACCTGTTGTCATCGTTTCTGGTAGTAGCATGATTTCACATTCATAAAAGTTTTGATTGTTGCTTACAAAAAACTGATCCAAGTGATTTTTGACATTGTCATTTCAAGTAAATGTCTTACAGCTAAAAAAAATTTGTATAGACTGGAACAAGTAATAATCTGAGTGTGCTCGATCTGGCAAATATGGTTGGTGTGATAGCATCCCATCTAAGTTATAACAGTTTCTGACCAGTTACCAAACTTGTGTGAAATTTGACATTATCGTAGTAAAACACTACACCTGTTTTGTTGATCAATTCTGGCCACCTTTTCTGCTTGATGATATTACTCAATTTGTTTACTCGATGGCAGTACACTTTCGAATCAATTGTTAAATTGTCTGGCAAAAGCTCCAAAAAAAAATTTCCTTAAAATCCCACCAAAGAGACCATCTCTCTTTAAGAACACATGGAACCCATATATTGAGCTTTGAAATGAAACCAATTTGTTTCAAGTAATCATAAATGGTTTAATTTGACAAATTTAATCTCTTAGTGATTTCACGTGTTGTTATTCGGCAGTTTGCTTCAATCAGTACCTTTATTTTTTTGTTTTCAGTGGCTTCAACTGGCCATCCAGAACATGGTGTATCTTCAATATTGAAATTGCCAGAATGAAATTTTGTAAACCAGTTTTGGCACTGTCATTCTGTCAATACATCTCCATACACATCACACAATTTTTTTTCTCACTTGAACAGCATTCTTACCTTTTCAGTAATAAAAGAGCAAAATATGCTGAAAATGCTGCTTTCGATCTTCCATATTTGATGGGACACAAAAATAAACAATTGCACAAAATCAAACAAAATTTTTACAAATAAACCTTAAAATGCTAGCTGTCAAAATATATAATGATAATATGGTTTAGAATGAAAATGGTGGGAAAAATATGACTAATCCGTCTAGTGGTGAAAAAAATGAAATTATTTTCCAAACAACCCAATAAATTTTATTTTATTTACTGCACACTATATATACTTTTACAACAATAACAACAGTATAAAGCAAAAGACATATCTACATACAGTATTAGTTTGTTGTCTTCTATCAGCAGACACAACACATGTATAGTACATAAGTTTCCTGACCACTTGTGCAGGGTAGAACTTCTCTTTATGACTTTTTCAAGGTCTACCAGAAATTAGGCTTAGTGCTCCATAGAGAAACCAAAGGACAAATTTGAACCAAAGTAATTGTGATATACTGTACTGTATTTTTGTTACCAGATCCTTGTTATAAAGTCACAGGTGTTCAAGATTGGCATTGAGCCAAGAGAAAACACTATTCTACAGCTGCAACATTATCCTCAGGCAAGAATGTACTACTTACAAGCTAGTTCTTTGATTTTTTTTTGCATATATAGGTTTACTGTATGTCTATCTTTCTTATTCCAGATAAACAGGATTCCACTGTATGTTACATTAAGCAAATATAAGTTAATAAAAACAAAAACTCAACATGTCAACAGTCAATAATAGAAACAGTAGAGACAACTTTAATAATTTAGCACATTTATGTTTTAATAATAAATTTAAATATCTTTACCTTAATCTAGAATGTAAATTTTCAGATAATTCCTTTTTTGCACGTGCACAACGTCGTCTTATATCTCTTAGATTTTGATGATTAATTAATAACATTTCAAGTTGTCTTTGATGACTTATACATAAATCTGGTAAAATTGACGGATCTCCAAGTTTTCCAGCTTGATTTTGATTATTATGAAAAGCCTATAAAATAATTTTTTTGTTGTTAGTTATATAAATGATAAAAATGTTTATTAAATATTAAAAATTTACATTTATTTTACATTAATTTTTCCTAAATATTTTATTAATAAAATCATTGTCATATATTTCACCAAAAACTGATTTAAAACTAAAACTGCTAGTTTAAGTTAAGCTTATATAGTAATTAAATAGTTAAACTAAACTAAAAATTAATGTAATAATAATAATAAAATTAATATCACTGTAAAACAAATTTTTGTCAACTGAATAAAATGTCCAATGAAAGAGAGCCATGCCAATATTTCAAAAGCTGTTAAAGTAGGAGGAATGCTCATAAAACAATTCCACTTCAAAACTTTTAACAGGGTGTCCAACAATTTCCAATTTCCCTGAGATTCCCAGTTTTTACAGGATGAAAACCTGCATTTTTCCCTGACTGATTAAAACAACTTAATGTAGATATTAAAAACAGTTCAGTTTATTTGATGTTACCAAATGAAATCCACAGTTGTAAGGCTGTTGAATTCCCTTTATTATAAAGTATGACTAATTTTTTTCGTTTTGATTAATCAATTTATATACTGTTTCTTCAAAATGTGCAGATTGCATATCACATACAGGTTTAACATGACAATTTTATTAAAATATGGAAATTCAAATTGACACTGTCAACCTTATAATGTAAACCCAATACATTTCCCAAATTATGCAATTTACATTAAGTAAATATCACAAAATAAACAAAATAATCATACTAAATTAATTATAGAATAAAGTAACACCTTTTTTTGCAGTTCTTGCAATTGTTCATTAATTAATTACCCCTTAAGCCCATATCCTGAGATATCTCGGGCATGGACTTTAAGGGGCCATTAAAAAAAGCCTTGACTTATAACTTTTCCGGAAATGTATGGATCAGCATATATACATCGCTATCTATGATCTGTGCAAATTTCATGAGTTACTTTTGCCACAAAAATATTTTATGACAATTTATTAATTAGGTAATTAATTGCGCTATTGTTTTTTTATGGGAGTTTTTTAATCAAATTAATCATTCTAAACTTCTATTTCACAGGTTTGACTTTGGTAAATTTTTTAAAATGCTATTGGATGTATTTTATGACATCAGCAGGTTTTTTTGTTTTTTGTTCAGTAGAATTTTTTCCCCATACCTTTTTTTCGGTTCCCTCGTAATTTAATAGCATTAAAATTGACAATATTGTGTTATATTTGAACAGATGCAGTAAGTTAGCTCCCCTCCTGCTTCGTGATATCTTTTTGTATTTGACCAAACAAGTGGTTTGGTCCTCACCGGTTGAGTGCATCTACATATTTATTGTAAATACGTTATAATGTTCTCTATTTATATTTGTTCAAACTGTATTAGTCATTGTTTGTTGTCACCTGTGTTATGTGCATCTTGTATATAATTTGTACATATGTTTTCTGTTTTGTATTTAATAAACTACCGATGAGCGCCCTATGATCCTATCATCACCCTGCCCTCCTTTTCATCACTTGCTTTCTTCTCTCTTCTCTTCTTTCACCATCTTTTCAATCTCCTGGTCGTACCTTTGAGTGGAACCAGGAGGCAGCCCCTTCTTTCAACTAGTAGTAATTGCAGTGTCCCCTCCTGCTTTAGACCAATATTCCCCTGAAGCGTACATGAGAACTACCCGGGAAAGCAGACTCCAGCTGTTCTCAAGGTCAACCAGTTTGTAAACTATTTGTAAAAACACTTTTTGGAGGGGTTTTTATTTCACGGGAATTATTTCCCGGAAATTCTTTCGGATGTCAGATTCGCGTTTAAGCAGAAATATTTGTAAAAACACTTTTTGGAGGAGTTTTTATTTCGCGGGAATTATTTCCCGGAAATTCTTTCGGATGTCAGATTCACGTTTAAGCAGAAATAATTATTTCATACAAAAAATTTATTTTTTGTGGATTTCTTAGTTGCATTTGAATCGGAACATGGGTAGCAAAAGAGTTAATGTCCCCAATCTCCTTATTAACTTCTGTACAAATTATCTTTTTCTTAGCTCTTTTGCCATTTTTGCAACCAGAAACTTCTCACTCCTTTCTTTTTCTTACCTTATTTCTTCCAGTTTAAAAGCTACAATAGCTTACTTGTATCTCTGGGCTGCATTTCAAGTTGCATGGATCAACTGTTTTGATATATCCAATTTCCCAATCCACCAGCTGACATGAACTACATTATGTACTTTCCTGTAAACTACAAATGGTTCTTCTTTTTGGTTTGCCATTAATCATTCTTTGTTGATGGAAAATCCACATTCCATATCAGCATTATCATGGAACACTATTAAAATCATCTTCACAAATGTTTCAAATTCTTTTATTTCATCAAATTGATGTGGCAGATTAAGCCAGAAAGAATCAAACCTGTTATGCTGTCTGGAGTAATGTTTAATTCCTAGGGACGACAAAATGTCTTTGTATTGCTTAGCAGTTTTATCAGCTGTAGAAACATTTATCCAGTTCTTAGCCACAAGTTTCTAACATAATATGTAGCAGTTTTGTGCTTCCATACATAAGCTGAATTTAGGCACAACAGTCCCTTCAGAACAGCGCAGTCATTTCAAAATTCTAATATCTCTGTCAGTTACACCCTTCTTTCTAACTTTTCTAATTGCATCTTTTGTGGCATACCCAAGGTTTACTGTATGTACTGTGTAGAGATACTCTGTAACCATCAGTAATTAAACTCACAGAATGTTTTAATTTACTACCTGCAATTTACAATCACAGGATTGGAACAGACTTATATTAAAGAAAAAAGTGACAAGAGTAAAGAAATTAGTAAGCAGGAAACGAATTTTTTTAAAATTCTTAAAAGTAAAAAAATAATATGAAATGTTTTAAAATTGGTTTTATTTAATCATATTTTTTTGTTTTAAATATCTATTAAGAAAAAAATCAATAAATTTACTAATATGTAAAAGATGCTCAAATATCTATTTACACATTTTTAAATGTATTCTCTTCTTAATATATGTATTATTCTCATCTTTTATTGATATGAGGCAGTTTTTATTTGCCTAATGAATGTTCATTGAGCAAAAAAAAAATGTTTGTATGAATTAGATATTTATATAGTTATATATTTAATAGTTCATAACAGTGCTTTGATATTTAAGCATTTTCCATTTATTTAGTTGAGTTATCTTAAAAATCAGTTTGTTTTGAAATTATCTTTACAGTAAACAAAATAACAATAAGAAAAATTATTTCAGATATTCAGTTTATCTTACAAACTATGTAAAAAATTACCTGAGCTAAATCTCCTTGTTCAGTTTCATGACGTTTTGCTGAACACATTAATGTTTCCAAACCCATGAGACGTTCTCCTAAACCTTTAACTTCTTTCATTTGAGAGTTATCTACTGCCTCAAGAGCTTTCTGTATCTCCACATGCAAGTTGTCAAATGTATTCTTATCAATCTAAATTTAAAAATTTTACAGTAAATTTCTAAAAATCATAAAATTCCAAACCTTTACATGTGTATTTCATCATATATTTTAATACATTAGATCTATTATTCTAATTCTAATGAAAAATAATACTATTTTTGATTAACTCTTTAGAGTTAATCAAAATAGAATACGGATAAGCTGAAAAGCTACAATATTTATATTAAGCTTTGTAATCAAAAGATTGATATACAGTGGATGATCGGTTAACGAACATAATTCGTTCCAAGACTTTGTTTGCTATCCAAATTGTTTGTTAACTGATTATTGATTTACCATAGGTTTTTATGGGAATTTGATTAATTCATTCTGGAGACCCCAAAAAATAAAAATATATATACTTCCCTACTATATTTATTTATTTATATGTAATTATCAAAATACATATATACACAGTCTTACATTTTTATTAGTCATGTTTTTCCGTTTGTGTTTGTTAAGGAATCTGCCTAATGTTGATTGCTTTTCTCTCTTCTTCAGAATTTTTCAGAAGTAATTAATAGCATTGTAATTGTTGAGATCCGTAAGCCTATTAACCTCAACCTGGTTTAGATACCATTCTAAGACCATTGTTCTGACATCCTCCCACTTCTTCAAAAGATGTTTAATATCAGATATCGCCATTAATTCTCTTTTTCAGAAGAAAACATATCTCGCTGAGTTTCTTGGTGTTATTCATTCAAGAGTTTTTGTCGTTTTTCTGTTGTCAGATCAGTTTCAGGTTCCATTATGAGCTCTTCAATGTTCTTTATTTCTCAGATGTAATTTTTGTTACTCCTTAAGCTATTTGAGTCTTCTTGATTATACAGTATTTTTCTTCGATAAGATTGAACTGTGGCCTACTGTAGACCTGTTCAAGCCATACTGCCCAGCAACATCAGACATCTGCCCACTCTCTACCTTTGTTATTATAATCTCACTTCTCAAAAATAAAAACCCATTTTCGCACAAATACTATAAAATAATTGTTTCTGTCAGAAAAATAAAAGGCTGGAATTACAAGGGAGAGTTTCAAAGTTCCTAGGAATACTATGATCAGTATACACCGAGTTGAATGTCAATGTCGACGTCTCCTGCGCTCCAAAAAGTTTCAAATTGTTGTCTGACGACAAGGGAAGACCAATTGGTATTAATTATTTTATGTTGCTTCTTGTGTTTGTTCTGTGAGGTGTTCATTATCCGAACTTGTGTTCATTGTCTGAACATATAAATCTTTCGTGAAAGTGTTCGTTATCAGATCACCCACTGTATTTATTAACAACAATTTGAATTTAAGACAGTTATAAGAAATATTTTTTCCATCAAAAGATTCATAAAAACATTTCTTGTTTATACTATTTAATATAAAATATTTTCCTACCTAAGTATTACTCATTATTACTTTTATTCATGATAAAGTATAATGTTTCTAAACAATATTATATAAATACTGAGATTGCTCTTGGCTACAAAATCAGAGTCAAATTGACTTGCTTAGTCCAAAAAGTCAACTCTTAAAAGTTTTGAGTCACAGTAATTTTTTATAATGTTAAAAACAATGTTTAAAAAAGAAAACACCTATTTTACTCATCATCTTCAGACTCTTGCTTTGTTGATGCATATTCTGCAAATTAAAAATTATTTTTCTTACCATGGCAAATGATTTTTGGAAAATAAAGTATAAAGAAATATCAAATTCGTAAAAAATCAAAAAGATATATTATAAAATTGACTTTTATTTTTCAATTTATACAACCTTTTTCATATTTTCAAATAGTTTTGTTGCTTTTTTCATATGAAAAAAGCAAAAGAATTAGAACCATCCAATAATTACATGTACAATTTTTCAGCTACTTTGTATCCCTTTCCTCCCTCTTTCACTGTCATGTACAATGATGTTAAAAAAAAAGGTAGAATTTATTCTTTCATTTATTCTAGAAATAATTATGAGAGTTTTTCTCGTTTACTTACAATAAAAATAAAACAAAAAACTGTTTATATATTAAAAATAAGTTGCATCATATATTTTTGTGTTTCAAACTTACTTTTCTTAGTTGAGAAATATCATCTCAATTTATTTCTGCTTCATAAAAATGCAAGTGTGTGCTACTAAACTATTTGAAAATCTGCACTTTTTCAAAACAGATTTTTAGACATTTCTTTAAGTAAGGTTGAATATAAATGTCTTTAAAACGCTTTAGGCCAGGGCTTTTTAAACTATGGATCACAACCCTATTTGGGGTCACTTAGGGAAATCTTGGGGTCATGAGATTTTAATGCAAAATATTGAAAATAATTTGTGAGAGTTTGAAAATGGCATGCTTTGTGTCATAGGTTTCGTGAGTTGCACTTTGTGTCACTTCTGGTGCAGCAAGACAATGATTCAGCAACACTGTAGTGTAAACTAGTGTAGTACTGTCACTTTTCAGTGTATTCAGTTGTCTCTGTTCCATTATAACACAAGAGTGAACTGTGGTAGTACACCATTATTGTTTTTGCAAATTTGTATATATCTTTATTTTATATTTTTTGAGTCGCGAAAAAAAAATCACAATTATAAGTGGGGTCGTGAATAAGTGGGGTTAAGAAGCACTGCTTTAGGCTAAAAATAAAAATTAACATTATGTTTAAGCAGTTTAATGTTAAATAAACCTGAATATTGAATTATAAACTTCACTGATAGCTGTCTGATTTAAGTTTCAATTATAAAATCTTCAAAACAAAGATTATGTAAATTATATTATAATCATCTGTTTTTATAAACCATTTTACACAATACTTTTAGAAAATCTAATTGACAATCAGAAAACTGAGATGTTAAAACACAAGGATGACTGTGTTTAAGGCAAAATAAGGTACTCATAAATTTTCATGAGTGGATAGATCTGGTCTCATTGACTTCACCAGCTAGTTGGTCTAATAAATGCTTGGCTGAATCCATAATGAAAATATTAGGCGCAATCTTTCAAGAGTAAATTGCCTCCTGGGGAGATTTTAATGTGAAACTGGTCTCTATTTACGTGGTGTGTTCAAAAAGTATCAGACCTTTTTTTTTCCCGCGTAAACCAATGATGCGTGAGAGGCCTCCTTTGATGGAGTTGTGGAGGGGACAGTCATGCACAGCCCTGAATTTTTTCCCGCCTGCAGGAAGCATCAGTCGTTGGCAATCGGCCTATGAGTGACTCCTTTAGTGGAGTTGTGGAGGGGACAGTCATGCACAGCCCTGAATTTTTTCCCGCCTGCAGGAAGCATCAGTCGTTGGCAATCGGCCTATGAGTGAGGTCAAGTAGTGCGCTCTCATCGGATTCCACTAAGCTGGAAAATGACTGAACAACGCGAGCAGCGATATTACATCAAATTTTGCCAAAAACCTTGGCGATACCCAAGCGTAAACCATTCGCAAGATTCAGCAGGCTTTCGGGGACGATCCTCGAGGCCAAAAAAAG
>NW_019384987.1:218990-266024 GCF_000671375.1 Centruroides sculpturatus | reverse complement strand
AGATAGGGATTATTTACTTTAATATACATATGTGGCAAAATGCCATATTATTGTATACGCGATAATCATAAGTCTAGTAATAACAATTCTTTCTTGTGTTCTTTGTCTTCTCACTTCTTTGTCTTTCCACTCTTCACTTCCTGTTTGTTGGAGGGGGGAGGACATCGACGAGAACGAGGCCAGGCAGGGAGTATTGGCCCTGAGGCAGATAGGGAGAAAAAAGGGTCACTCTCGAAGTAGACGAGGAAGCGAGCGGACGGACATCTTGGACAGGATTCATTTTGGAGAGGAGAAGGACAGCGGATGATCGATCCATCGAGGGAAGGACAGAGAAAGTTCGAATCAAGAATCGTTTGCGTCTTCAGGCTGAATTACAGTTTCCCCCTCCAACAGGAAGATATCACATCCGAATATTCTGGGTACCCTTTTTCCTAACCTTTCTATACGTCTTCCTATTTGTGCTTGCTATCATCCTTCCATAGTTTAATCTTAGTTCGTAAGGTAGTTATAACCATAGTAATTAAGTTGGTAGTTGTACTCTATTGTCGCGAACCTTCATTCGATTGTAACACCACGTGCATAAGGCTTTTGTCTCCCGTTGTACGCGAGTGAGGTCGAGTAGGGATTCGGTGTACTCAATTTCACTTACCCCATAAAATTATAGTGGGCGCTTGTGTAAAATTTTTGTCCACGAATAAATCCTGTATTTTCCTGTATTTTGTTTTTTTGTCCTTTCGGGGTTCTTTGCACCATCCATATTTTAACACAGGTACAATCATGAGTGGTTTTCTATTGCTGCATATGCAGCCACATAAGTGTTTACCAAGAATTTATAATAAAATAACTATAGATGAGATTTATCTAAATAAATTCAATTTGAAGATGACATTATTTTGATTGTAAAGACCTCTTCACTTAGCTTAATATATTTTTAATATGGCATTGCTGGTTTTAACAACCTTCCTCCAAACTATGTCTTATTTATTTTTCCTTCAATCTCTTTTCTCTGATAGTCTTCTTCTCTGTTTTCCATCAATTTCCACTGCCATACTCTTCCTTTACATATAGTTGTCTTTTTTCCTCATAATGTGCCTGAACTATCTCAATCTTGTCTCCTGAATTTTCCCAGCCACGTCTGTCACCTTTACTATCCCAATTTAAATGTTCATTCTAATCTGATTCATCCTTGTTACTTTAACATTGTTACATATGACTCTCTCATATGTAATAATGTTAGTTTGATTTCAAAGAATCAAAAGAATTAAAATGAGATCAAATAAACAAACAAGGAAACTGAAAAGATAGGTCTTAAAATAAATACAAATAAAACAAAATATTGTTTAATAAAAATATGCTGAATTACATATCAGTTAACTATGAATCAGCAAAACATAGAAGAAATCAAGTCAAATAATTGGGAGAACAAATTATAAATCTCTGTGAATTAGATATGGATATGTCATCAAAAAATAATAGCAGAATGGCAAATATTTAATAATAATAAACTCAGTTTTAAGAGTAATATATTGGGTTGTTCAGAAAGTAATTTCATTTTTTTCCCGTCGAAAAAAAACAATATTTTCATAATAAATAAATATTTTATTGAATTATATATTGACCATTTTGGTCAAATACCTGTTGCCATCATTTCTGGTAGTAGCATGATTCCATGTTCATAAAAGTTTTGATCCTTGCTTACAAAAAACTGATCAAAGTGATTTTTGACATTTTCATTTCAAGTAAATGTCTTACAGTTTAAAAAATTTTGTATAGACCAGAACAAGTAATAATGTGAGGGTGCCTGATCTGGCAAATATGGTTGGTGTGATAGCATGTCCCATCTAAGCTATAACAGTTTCTGACGAGTTACCAAACTTGTGTGAAATTTGACATTATCGTGATAAAACACTACAACTTTTTTGTTGATCAATTCTGGCCTTTTCTGTTTGATGATATTACTCAATTTGTTTGCTTGATAGCAGCACATTTTCGAATCAATTGTTAAATTGTCTGATATAAACTCAAAAAAAAAAGAAAGAAAAAAAATTTTTCTTAAAATCCCACCAAAGAGAGCAACTCTCTTTAAGAACATGTGAAACCCATATATCGCGCCTTAAACGAAACCAATTCATTTCAAGTAATCATAAATGGTTCAATTCAACAAATTTTATCTCTTAGTGATTTCAGGTATTGTTATTTGGCAGTTTGCTTCAATCAGTACCTTTATTTTGTTTTCATTGGCTTCAACTGGCCATCCAGAACGTGGTGCATCTTCAATATTAAAATTGCTAGAACGAAATTTTGTAAACTAGTTTTGTCACTGTCTTTCTCTCAACACATCTCCATACAGGTACCACAATTTTTTTCTTGTTTGAACCTCATTTTGATTTTTTGGTAATAAAAAAGCAAAATATACCGAAAATGATGATTTCAATTTTCCATATTTAATGGGACACAAAAATAAAAAAAAAAACATTTGTACAGAATCAAACAAAATTTTTTACATTCTGGTATTTTGAAACCGTGCTAGTAGTTATTAGTAGTAATTCAAACACAAATTATTATCGTATTTATTTTCAGGCACTTGGCAATTTTTATCATCAAGTTTTTATTTAGTTGATACGTGTTGATATTACACACGTTTCGGGCATTTATTGCCCCTCTTCAGCCAACTAAAAACAAAAGTTTAACACTATAAAATTACAAATAACAAAGATATTAGGTATTGTTTTTCTAAAAACATACCTTTTTTAATTTACGAGTTATCAAGATATTAAAAACCACAGGTTTCATCGCTTATGCTTACTGGTTGTTATGGAATTACAAAAATTTCTTGGCTCTTAACACACTTTAATCTAAGAAAACATAAGAAAATTTTTTACAAATAAGCCTTAAAATGTCAGCTATCAAAGTGTGAGAATTTGGACTCCCATGTAAATTTTCACACGTCAGTAATTTTTATTTTTATCATTATTTCTCTTTTTCCCTCAGTGAAGTAGAGGCTGGACCTTTTGATCCGTTAGTGTACTGTGTCACTTCAAAAGGTGACCTTAGAAATGTCTTGGAAGTTCTCCCTCACAGCAGGAGCTTACTCAGTTCCACTTTTGATACAACATACAAATAAGTAGCCAATTAGCAAGAATCTTCACCGGTTACATGATAGAGGGGAGCAAAGAAGGGTCAAATACAAGAGTAGACCATATGATAAGAAACTATGTCAAAGTACCAACGATGGCCGGTTATCACCAAAGTGATGATCATTTCATTGTCGGTGGTTTGGTCGGTGCAGCGACAGTGAGTTTGTTGATGTTTTGACTCTAACCACCAGAGGATAATAATTTAAGAAGATGACAGCTTTCTCACGTACGAAATCAAAAGAACCATTCAATTAACGTAAACATTAGCCATAAAGGTGACTGCATCAGATTTTTCCCCGATGATTCCCATGCCATGCCGTGTATAAAAAGGGGTTGCCCTTGCATCTCCGGGCAGACACATCAGCCTAGCGGACAGCCACGAGGACACAGCTAAAGCAAACAGCCGGCATACAACCACAAGGGACATCAAGGGACACCAGATCCATACCACCATATTGTCCATCGCTCCATACCGCCATCCAAGGGAGATTACAGTTAGAAACCACTGATCCAGGGACGTTTTACAAACGTCCCATATGACGAGAGCGGGAATCCATGAGTTAAGCAACTAACCACAATTTGATACTTTCTCTCTCGATCCTTGTCACTCTCTTGAGCATAGTTTAAGATTCGGCTATATTATGTCTTTAGAGTTAGATATTAGGTAGTTAGTTAGAGTCTTATTAGACAAATTATTATAACCTTTTTTTGATTTGTATTTGTTTGCCTAAGTTAATTTATTAAATATGCTTATTATATATTTAATTCTGAATTATCCTTGAGTGCAATCGGTACCTTGTCATGATCTCATCACCCCTCACCACTCATGTTTTTGCCCTCTTATAAGGCCATATTTGACCGAGCAGCCAGTAAGCGGGAAGAAGCTTGATGCTCTACCTCCTCGGTTCTCACAAAAGTATATAATGTAAATTTGGTTTAAAATGAAATTGGCTGGTAAAAATACATCTAATTCCTCTAGTAATAAAAAAAACGAAATTACTTTCCAAACAACCCAATACCTCTCTGCTTAAAAAAAAATTTTTTTAACATTGTTTGTCATTATAAAACTTAACATCATTGGACAGGGCTCCACTTAGCATAGCTGGCAATACAACTACACAGAAAGCAGATGTTACAAGTTCAATTATTTTCTTCCAAAATATTCTAAATTAAAATTATTAATTTATTTCTAATTATTAAATTTATTAAGAGATGACAGCGTAACCGCTTACCTCTAGTCAAATCGATTTATATCTAATTATTTAATAGCCTTAAAATAGTCTGATAATAATGTAGTAGTTTGTTTGGAATTTTTAAAAGTATTGTTGTTGGTTGTTTATATTTGTTAAAAACATGTTTCACCATTCACATAAAGCAACAAAATGAAAAGGTTGCATGGATAAAACAAAGATTTATGATTGAAATCATAAAACTAGATAAAAAGACTGATACCTAAATAAAATGAACTGGAATTACACACATAACAGAAAAAAGTCATCAAAAACTATTGGGCTGGATATATGATGCATCTTACAGATAATCATGGATTAAAAGATTAACAAATTGAAAGTTAAAAAATTTGGAGAAGCCCAAGAAAACTGAGAAAAAGATGACATGACAACTTGCAATTTTGAATATGTGGCACGAAAGAGCATCTAATAGTAAAGAATGACAGAAATGTAGAGTGAATTAACATAGACTAGAATGAGTAAATGAATGACTAAAGTAAAATATTACTAACATACTGCTTCATCTTATGCAACTAAAATAAAAAAGTCAAATTTAATTTTACTGAATATGCATTTTTATCAAATAGACAATATTATTTCAGTTTTGATATTTGATTAATTTAGATTGTTATATATATTTTATATTTTAAAAAATCTCTAATTTTGTATTTATTTTCAATCACTTAAAAAAAACAAAAAAAAAAATACATGCTAATTTGTTCAGTTAAATTATCTTTTCCAAAAATTTGAATTTCTTCATATAGTAAAAATCTGATAAAAATGCAGAATTTGAAAATAATGTCAAATAATATGTGACTAAAATAAGCCATTACTGTTTTTAAAGATATATATTTATTTTTAAATTTCTTATACTACTCACTTTTGAGCTAATCCACTGTAATAAACTAATTCCCTCACCACTTCCTAAATGTGTTTCAGCTTGTTTCCTAAGCAAAACTGGTAGGACAGGTATTTTAGATAGAGTGCTAATGTCATGACTGAAACTAAAATTGCAAAAATTAATGCAGAATATTTTTATTTTAAAGTCATAATTTAATTACATAAAATTCCTATTAATTTAAGTTAAAACTACTTTCTATTTTTTAAGAATGTAATAAATGTATNAATCAGTTTGTATTAATTTACTCAAACTAAAATATTGATTTTAAAAAATATTAAAGTATAAAGGATATTTAAAATTCTTTTTCTGATTAAAAAACTTTTTGCAATTGATTTAACTGTCTAAATGAAAAATTCAGAAAATATACAATACAGAGGGTGATTTGATAATTGTGACTCACTTTTTCACTTAGTTCCTTTCACAAAGCAGCCATCAATGAATTGTCTTTGTCTGCTGGATGTGTTCTCCATCTCGTTGGCTCACAGCATGTCATTGACAATTCCATGATTCGAAGACCACCTTGCAAGTTTCAACCAATACTGATGACTACTCCTGTTGAATTACTTTCCAATGCCCATCTAATGTCTTACAAAGAAAGAGACGTTGCTTCAGGAAGCCAAATCCAAAGAAATCCATCAGGATGTCAGGTGCTTTGGTGGGTATGTCCTCTGCAGGAATGTGGTTTGGTCCACCATTGGTCTTCAATTTCTGGAGATAAGCAATTATATATCTAGCTGTGTGGCTAGATGCTTTGTCATGGTGAAGAGTCACTTTGGCTTCTTCTCCAGGATACAGCTTTGGAATCTCACATTTCAAATATGGTTTCAAAATGTTCTCCATATAGTAATTAGTGTTAACTTTCACAGTTTTTGACACTCTAATAAGAAGAAGTGTTCCCCGGCTCATCATTTCCCCAACAATCATAAATCCTTCAGACCATCTTTCGTGACATTTGACAAGACATTCTTCTGGCACTTCCTGTCCGGGCTGCACATATAAAATTTTTTGAGTTCCATTGCAGTAATCAAGGTATATATACGCTTCATCTAGGGTGGCCATGTACTCGCTTTTTCCTCCAGTCAGATGCCTCTCATAAAGCTTCTTTGCATTAGTCTTTTGGTTCTGTTTGTGCACAGATGTGAGGCGATGTCCAGATGAATTTTTCTTAATAGCTGCTTGCAGATCTTCATGTATAATGATGTTAACTATGAACTGAGATATATACAGACATTTTGCTATTGTCCTCTGGCTAGGTAGATGTTTTTTCTAATCATTTCCTTAACATTCCTAATCTTATCCTTACTTCAAGATTTGCGAGCCCTTGGAAATATTGGGTGTAACTCACCAGAAGTACTCGCTTGTCACTTTTTTGTTTTGTTTTTATGCAAGAATCAAGAAAATATGTAAAAATTTTGCATTGATTTCCAATATAAATCTCCTCCTTTTAACATTTCTTATAATAATTCACAAACTTACTAATAATATTTAAAAACATTTTAACTTGTTTTAATAAGCTATTAATGCATTATTTATTATTTAAGAATGTGTCATCTGTATCACATCTTTGAATTTTTCCACTTATTCATAATTTCATCTTTGACTAGAACATTTTACTCTCTATTGTATTAACATTGTTTTATAAATCTGAGGGTAATTCACTGACTTTTATTAAAAATATTTTTAAAAATTTTTAAAGAAATGCTTTTCTGTTCACATAAATGCACTAAAAGGTAAAAAATAAAATTTTTTAAGCTTTCACAGTATTCTTGGTATTATGTGATCAAAATTAAAACTATGAGTGTTGATCATGGAAAGGCCATAAAAATTGTTAGAAAATATAACTAAGAATATTTCTAAACATGATTGCCTCATGCTTTTATTTTTGGTCACATAATACCAAGAATACTGTGAATGCCAAATACAATTTTTTGCACTTTTTAGGACATTTATGTAAATAAAAAGCATTTCTTTAAAATTTTTTAAATATATTTTTTATTTTCTACGTAATGCTGAATTATTAAAAGATGTTTTGGTTTAGCATTTAATTTTAACTTATATTATTCTTTATGAGATTTCATTGATTTTTTGCTAAAATTGTTTGCAAACTCTCAAAAATATGTACTGTCAACAGGAATAGGTTTCAAATAAATAGTTTCAAATAGCAAAGTTTCAAATAGATCAGAAATTGAGAAATGGTGAAAACTGAGTTACAAGATTTTATCTAGAAAAACAAACTAAAAAGCAGAGTAAGTTAATAAAAAGTTCAAAATAATTATTTAAAACAATGGATTCAGATTATTTATTCAATTCTTACTTAATTGTATTGTAGAAAAATACAATTAAGTAAGAATTAATAAAAAGTGGTATTTAAAAATAAAAAACTGAACATGTAAAAATTGTTTTAAAAAACTGCAGTACATAAGTCATGCGTATCCTAAAACAGGACAAATGAAACTGTACATATCTTATATTAATATCATAGAAAGTAAAAACAGCACTCAGCACAATCAGAAAAAGGCTCAAATACATTCTAAACTAAAAAAACAGGCACAATAATTTAAAAAATTTTATACGATCTTGTTAAATCATTAGGTTTACATTAAGAATGCATATATAGTTCTACCCAAAATTTTGTTAAAATACTGGGTTTAATGGCACAATAATATAGATTAGAGGTAAACCATTATTATTCTAGTCAAAATTTGTTTTGGTTTGAATTGATGATATGATTTTTATAGTCAAGACAATACAGTTTATTTTTTCTTTAACAAATATTGAACATTACTCACAGTNCATTGTTTGTCATTATAAAACTTAACATCATTGGACAGGGCTCCACTTAGCATAGCTGGCAATACAACTACACAGAAAGCAGATGTTACAAGTTCAATTATTTTCTTCCAAAATATTCTAAATTAAAATTATTAATTTATTTCTAATTATTAAATTTATTAAGAGATGACAGCGTAACCGCTTACCTCTAGTCAAATCGATTTATATCTAATTATTTAATAGCCTTAAAATAGTTGTCTCCTGAATTTTCCCAGCCACGTCTGTCACCTTTACTATCCCAATTTAAATATCTCTTAATAATAACAGAATTATAAAAAAGTAAATTATCTGCTAAATTCACATAAATACAGTTATTTTCTCTATACAAGTAAAATAATAATAAACTATTGAAAAATATGATTAAAATCTATAAATGTTTATCTTTATCATATTTCATTTAAATATATATATCATGTAATATAATAAATAATTTCCATCAAAAATAACAACTTTAAATAATTTTGTATGAGCAAAAATATAATTTAAGCATGATGTAAGCATGTAAGAATAGAGGCCAAAATCTTTTAACTATTTTCAATTACACCAAATGTTTGGTATCCAATAGTAATGGAAGGCTTACATTGCATATTCAAAGTCATACAGCATGTAAATTTATTGATTGTTAGTATCTTAGGCATAGTACATGCAGTTTAATGTACTGTGCCTCAGAAGCTATGTGTTTGCATTAGATACTGAACCTTATAAGTTTTAGCTCTTTCACAATATGCAGCATTTCAAATGATTCAAGTTATTTCTGAAAACTAAGAATCAACTACAAAGAAGAGAAATGTACTGTACAAACTCCTGGATGAGTACTGATCAAAGTTAAACACTGATGACTGAGACACAGAAAAACAAATCATCCAAAAAGACTGCAGTCACCATCAATGAACTTAGGTTGATATGTTGAATGTTTTCCTTAATAATGTTCATACAATTTTGCATGACCAGAAACTAAGGACTTAAGAAACTTATTTGTTTCTGATGGGTTCTTTGGCTTTTGATGCCTGAACAGAAGCACATTCAGATGGAAATTTGTCAAAAGCTGCAACATTTGATGGTCAATCTACATGATGCAATTTTACAGTTGTCACTAGTGCAAACAGATCACTACCCCCTCCCATTCCAAAAAAAAAAAAAAAAAACGTACTGTGTCAGTTTATAAAGCAATAATCATCAACATCTTTGGTTGTTAAGGAACAGTGTACCAATATGTTGGGACATCACATTAAATCATTAGACAGTATTATCCAACAGTTTTGTACTGTTGAAAAACATCCATAGGAAACTTTCCAACTTCTGTGCTAGTGGCTGACAGCTGTACATTTTCAATTGATGTTGCTAAAATAGCATTTTTGTCAAAACATCTCATTTCTCCCATATTCATCATACAGCTTAGGTTTAACACAATGACTTTCTCCTATTTCAGCACTAAAGATGAAGTTACAGGAATGCATTCTTCATCCATAATAGCAGTGGTCAAACAATCAGAAGAAATTCTGATGAGCATCTCAAAGGATAGGTTACTATGTATCTTCAAGGACAGGCAGAAGCAATGGCAGTTCTGCCACTGATTAAGCCAGTTTATTTGTGGCTTTTTTTTTTATACTTTCTGCCCTGTGGACACTAAGAGAAGCCAGTTCATTTATGGGAAATACTGAAAAAACCACAGTTCATTTACTAAAGAATGATTATCATGTGAGGAAACATCAATCTCAATTTGTTCTGGCTCACTTTTGCATTCAGATTTAGCATTCATTTTTCCTGTTTAGTGCAATCATACTGTATAACCATCTGAAGCACTAAATATAGTGTTCAACTGTGACAAAGAAACTTTTATTCTTAGTAGTAAAAATAAATTTTTTTTATCACTAAGAATAGCTGATAAATCCATCAAACTATGACATTATAAATAATTTGCTATATATTCTTATTTAGTTAACAAAGTTATAGTAAATTAATTCAATTAATTTGTAATTATTAATATCACGTTAATTCCTCCAACAGACTTTTTTTTCATTCAAGTTCAATTAAATCTAATTGTTTTACTTCTATTCATTTTTATATTTTCCACATTTATGAATTTTTAAAAAATTTTTACATTAATAAATTAACTTGCATGTAAAAATTAAAATTATAATGAAAACTGTACAAAGAAAATTGGTATCAAATAAGACTTTACTTCATCCTTTCTATTATCAATAAGTCAAGAACAGAAGTTCTGAAATGCAACCATCAAGAAACTGATTTTGTAACTTTTCATTAAGTATCATCATCAAAATATCTGCCTTTGGAAACTTTTCAATTTAAGTTCATTTAGGACATTAAATCCTAAACATGAAAACATGAAAGAATGTGAATTTTGCTGTAAGAGCTCATTGTTTTCATACAGGTGTGGCAAAATTCCATATTATTGTATACGCGATAATCATAAGTCTAGTAATAACAATTCTTTTTTGTGTTCTTTGTCTTCTCACTTCTTTGTCTTTCCACTCTTCACTTCCTGTTTGTTGGAGGGGGAGGACATCGACGAGAACGAGGCCAGGCAGGGAGTATTGGCCCTGAGGCAGATAGGGAGAGAAAAGGGTCACTCTTGAAGTAGACGAGGAAGCGAGCGGATGGACATCTTGGACAGGATTCATTTTGGAGAGGAGAAGGACAGCGGATGATCGATCCATCAAGGGAAGGACAGAGAAAGTTTGAATCAAGAATCGTTTGCGTCTTCAGGCTGAATTACAGTTTCCCCCTCCAACAGGAAGATATCACATCCGAATATTCTGGGTACCCTTTTTCCTAACCTTTCTATACGTCTTCCTATTTGTGCTTACTATCATCCTTCCATAGTTTAATCTTAGTTCGTAAGGTAGTTATAACCATAGTAATTAAGTTGGTAGTTGTACTCTATTGTCGCGAACCTTCATTCGATTGTAACACCACGTGCATAAGGCTTTTGTCTCCCGTTGTACGCGAGTGAGGTCGAGTAGGGATTCGGTGTACTCAATTTCACTTACCCCATAAAATTATAGTGGGCGCTTGTGTAAAAATTTTGTCCACGAATAAATCCTGTATTTTCCTGTATTTTGTTTTTTTGTCCTTTCGGGGTTCTTTGCACCATCCATATTTTAACACAGGTACAATCATGAGTGGTTTTCTATTGCTGCATATGCAGCCACATAAGTGTTTACCAAGAATTTATAATAAAATAACTATAGATGAGATTTATCTAAATAAATTCAATTTGAAGATGACATTATTTTGATTGTAAAGACCTCTTCACTTAGCTTAATATATTTTTAATATGGCATTGCTGGTTTTAACAACCTTCCTCCAAACTATGTCTTATTTATTTTTCCTTCAATCTCTTTTCTCTGATAGTCTTCTTCTCTGTTTTCCATCAATTTCCACTGCCATACTCTTCCTTTACATATAGTTGTCTTTTTTCCTCATAATGTGCCTGAACTATCTCAATCTTGTCTCCTGAATTTTCCCAGCCACGTCTGTCACCTTTACTATCCCAATTTAAATGTTCATTCTAATCTGATTCATCCTTGTTACTTTAACATTGTTACATATGACTCTCTCATATGTAATAATGTTAGTTTGATTTCAAAGAATCAAAAGAATTAAAATGAGATCAAATAAACAAACAAGGAAACTGAAAAGATAGGTCTTAAAATAAATACAAATAAAACAAAATATTGTTTAATAAAAATATGCTGAATTACATATCAGTTAACTATGAATCAGCAAAACATAGAAGAAATCAAGTCAAATAATTGGGAGAACAAATTATAAATCTCTGTGAATTAGATATGGATATGTCATCAAAAAATAATAGCAGAATGGCAAATATTTAATAATAATAAACTCAGTTTTAAGAGTAATATATTGGGTTGTTCAGAAAGTAATTTCATTTTTTTCCCGTCGAAAAAAAACAATATTTTCATAATAAATAAATATTTTATTGAATTATATATTGACCATTTTGGTCAAATACCTGTTGCCATCATTTCTGGTAGTAGCATGATTCCATGTTCATAAAAGTTTTGATCCTTGCTTACAAAAAACTGATCAAAGTGATTTTTGACATTTTCATTTCAAGTAAATGTCTTACAGTTTAAAAAATTTTGTATAGACCAGAACAAGTAATAATGTGAGGGTGCCTGATCTGGCAAATATGGTTGGTGTGATAGCATGTCCCATCTAAGCTATAACAGTTTCTGACGAGTTACCAAACTTGTGTGAAATTTGACATTATCGTGATAAAACACTACAACTTTTTTGTTGATCAATTCTGGCCTTTTCTGTTTGATGATATTACTCAATTTGTTTGCTTGATAGCAGCACATTTTCGAATCAATTGTTAAATTGTCTGATATAAACTCAAAAAAAAAAGAAAGAAAAAAAATTTTTCTTAAAATCCCACCAAAGAGAGCAACTCTCTTTAAGAACATGTGAAACCCATATATCGCGCCTTAAACGAAACCAATTCATTTCAAGTAATCATAAATGGTTCAATTCAACAAATTTTATCTCTTAGTGATTTCAGGTATTGTTATTTGGCAGTTTGCTTCAATCAGTACCTTTATTTTGTTTTCATTGGCTTCAACTGGCCATCCAGAACGTGGTGCATCTTCAATATTAAAATTGCTAGAACGAAATTTTGTAAACTAGTTTTGTCACTGTCTTTCTCTCAACACATCTCCATACAGGTACCACAATTTTTTTCTTGTTTGAACCTCATTTTGATTTTTTGGTAATAAAAAAGCAAAATATACCGAAAATGATGATTTCAATTTTCCATATTTAATGGGACACAAAAATAAAAAAAAAAACATTTGTACAGAATCAAACAAAATTTTTTACATTCTGGTATTTTGAAACCGTGCTAGTAGTTATTAGTAGTAATTCAAACACAAATTATTATCGTATTTATTTTCAGGCACTTGGCAATTTTTATCATCAAGTTTTTATTTAGTTGATACGTGTTGATATTACACACGTTTCGGGCATTTATTGCCCCTCTTCAGCCAACTAAAAACAAAAGTTTAACACTATAAAATTACAAATAACAAAGATATTAGGTATTGTTTTTCTAAAAACATACCTTTTTAATTTACGAGTTATCAAGATATTAAAAACCACAGGTTTCATCGCTTATGCTTACTGGTTGTTATGGAATTACAAAAATTTCTTGGCTCTTAACACACTTTAATCTAAGAAAACATAAGAAAATTTTTTACAAATAAGCCTTAAAATGTCAGCTATCAAAGTGTGAGAATTTGGACTCCCATGTAAATTTTCACATGTCAGTAATTTTTATTTTTATCATTATTTCTCTTTTTCCCTCAGTGAAGTAGAGGCTGGACCTTTTGATCTGTTAGTGTACTGTGTCACTTCAAAAGGTGACCTTAGAAATGTCTTGGAAGTTCTCCCTCACAGCAGGAGCTTACTCAGTTCCACTTTTGATACAACATACAAATAAGTAGCCAATTAGCAAGAATCTTCACCGGTTACATGATAGAGGGGAGCAAAGAAGGGTCAAATACAAGAGTAGACCATATGATAAGAAACTATGTCAAAGTACCAACGATGGCCGGTTATCACCAAAGTGATGATCATTTCATTGTCGGTGGTTTGGTCGGTGCAGCGACAGTGAGTTTGTTGATGTTTTGACTCTAACCACCAGAGGATAATAATTTAAGAAGATGACAGCTTTCTCACGTACGAAATCAAAAGAACCATTCAATTAACGTAAACATTAGCCATAAAGGTGACTGCATCAGATTTTTCCCCGATGATTCCCATGCCATGCCGTGTATAAAAAGGGGTTGCCCTTGCATCTCCGGGCAGACACATCAGCCTAGCGGACAGCCACGAGGACACAGCTAAAGCAAACAGCCGGCATACAACCACAAGGGACATCAAGGGACACCAGATCCATACCACCATATTGTCCATCGCTCCATACCGCCATCCAAGGGAGATTACAGTTAGAAACCACTGATCCAGGGACGTTTTACAAACGTCCCATATGACGAGAGCGGGAATCCATGAGTTAAGCAACTAACCACAATTTGATACTTTCTCTCTCGATCCTTGTCACTCTCTTGAGCATAGTTTAAGATTCGGCTATATTATGTCTTTAGAGTTAGATATTAGGTAGTTAGTTAGAGTCTTATTAGACAAATTATTATAACCTTTTTTTGATTTGTATTTGTTTGCCTAAGTTAATTTATTAAATATGCTTATTATATATTTAATTCTGAATTATCCTTGAGTGCAATCGGTACCTTGTCATGATCTCATCACCCCTCACCACTCATGTTTTTGCCCTCTTATAAGGCCATATTTGACCGAGCAGCCAGTAAGCGGGAAGAAGCTTGATGCTCTACCTCCTCGGTTCTCACAAAAGTATATAATGTAAATTTGGTTTAAAATGAAATTGGCTGGTAAAAATACATCTAATTCCTCTAGTAATAAAAAAAACGAAATTACTTTCCAAACAACCCAATACCTCTCTGCTTAAAAAAAAATTTTTTTAACATTGTTTGTCATTATAAAACTTAACATCATTGGACAGGGCTCCACTTAGCATAGCTGGCAATACAACTACACAGAAAGCAGATGTTACAAGTTCAATTATTTTCTTCCAAAATATTCTAAATTAAAATTATTAATTTATTTCTAATTATTAAATTTATTAAGAGATGACAGCGTAACCGCTTACCTCTAGTCAAATCGATTTATATCTAATTATTTAATAGCCTTAAAATAGTCTGATAATAATGTAGTAGTTTGTTTGGAATTTTTAAAAGTATTGTTGTTGGTTGTTTATATTTGTTAAAAACATGTTTCACCATTCACATAAAGCAACAAAATGAAAAGGTTGCATGGATAAAACAAAGATTTATGATTGAAATCATAAAACTAGATAAAAAGACTGATACCTAAATAAAATGAACTGGAATTACACACATAACAGAAAAAAGTCATCAAAAACTATTGGGCTGGATATATGATGCATCTTACAGATAATCATGGATTAAAAGATTAACAAATTGAAAGTTAAAAAATTTGGAGAAGCCCAAGAAAACTGAGAAAAAGATGACATGACAACTTGCAATTTTGAATATGTGGCACGAAAGAGCATCTAATAGTAAAGAATGACAGAAATGTAGAGTGAATTAACATAGACTAGAATGAGTAAATGAATGACTAAAGTAAAATATTACTAACATACTGCTTCATCTTATGCAACTAAAATAAAAAAGTCAAATTTAATTTTACTGAATATGCATTTTTATCAAATAGACAATATTATTTCAGTTTTGATATTTGATTAATTTAGATTGTTATATATATTTTATATTTTAAAAAATCTCTAATTTTGTATTTATTTTCAATCACTTAAAATAAACAAAAAAAAAAAATACATGCTAATTTGTTCAGTTAAATTATCTTTTCCAAAAATTTGAATTTCTTCATATAGTAAAAATCTGATAAAAATGCAGAATTTGAAAATAATGTCAAATAATATGTGACTAAAATAAGCCATTACTGTTTTTAAAGATATATATTTATTTTTAAATTTCTTATACTACTCACTTTTGAGCTAATCCACTGTAATAAACTAATTCCCTCACCACTTCCTAAATGTGTTTCAGCTTGTTTCCTAAGCAAAACTGGTAGGACAGGTATTTTAGATAGAGTGCTAATGTCATGACTGAAACTAAAATTGCAAAAATTAATGCAGAATATTTTTATTTTAAAGTCATAATTTAATTACATAAAATTCCTATTAATTTAAGTTAAAACTACTTTCTATTTTTTAAGAATGTAATAAATGTATAAAATGTGTTTAATAAAATTTAATTATGGATTAATAAAGTTACAAAATAATATACCATATTTTCATGCAAATAACCTACAAAAGCATTTAAACCATAAATTTTTAAAAAATTACTAAACTGAAGTAATATCATCACATAACCGACACTAGTGAAACATGAATTTTAAGAGAAACCATCTCAAACATTCCATTTTTGTCCACTTCTTCCACTTCACTTTCATTCGTAGTTCATGGTAAACATAGTTATAAAATAAATGAAATAGAAAAACTGGAATTATTGAAATCTGATCAGCATTCAAAGTACAAGTTCAAATTTTTATATATCAACCAGTAACAGCTTTACTGAATTAAAACTTATATAATTTTTTTCCTATTGAATAGAATAAGGGTCTAATAACATCAATTAAAGTGCAGATTTCTATACAGAAAATAAACAATGGAGGAATAAAACTTAACTACTGTATAGATCTTTGGTGTATTTGGAAGATCCTAATGACAGACACATACATATACTTGCAGTAAACACAAGATTTTTCATGTTTTCTATATTCTTTTGGTAATTTTGAGCAAGATAAAGCTGTTTAAATACATGGTGTGAAAAGTTTATGCGCAGTGAGAAAACTGTAATGAAATTAAAGTTATATATAGATACTTTGCAATAGATAGTATTACTGCTTCCTCTGAGATCTTCTAATGTTTGGACTACAGTTTTTGGAAGATAACTTTGTGATTGCATAATCTCCCATGGAATTTGGCCTGCTAGGTCTCTGGATCTCATTCTCCTGGAGTTTGGGATCTCTGGGTGAAATTTTCAACATTTGCTGTAGGTGAAACTACAATATCATATGTAAAATTTCATTTTTATTAAAACTTTGCTTAAACCTTTTCCACTGCACACTAATTTTTTAGACACCGTTATTTCATAATAAATTGCATGTTGAAAACTGGCTGATAAACAACCAAATCACATAAGCTGCATCTAATTTCAAATAGATTTTTATGGGTAAGCCACACATTATCCACATGAAAATATAGTACTAGTAAAACAATCTGACTTATTATTTTGCATTTACCTTTTCAAAAGTTCCACATAATAGTTTCTTGATTCCAAATATTGAAGAAAATTTGATTCAAAATGTGCTACTTTATTCTTGAAGGAACTAAAAAAATGCAAATATAATTAATGTAATGCTTATAATAATTGCATAAAAAATTATTTACTATTATAATATAATGAATTTATATAATTATGTATGTATGTGTATATATATTATAATGAAGCTGAAAATCCATAAGTTACTGAAGCAAACAGATTTAAAAAAATCAATATATACTCTTAGGAAAAGGGTTTCCCCTTTTGGAAATTTTGGGAGACATTTTAAAAAATAAATTTTTTTAATAAAACAAAGGTAGATAAATGACCAGAAATGGATAACAAAACAGACTTCTTAATGTCTGTTTTGTAAATGTGCTACAGTCATTTTCTGCTATTTTACTGTGTAACACATAAATAGATGTATAACAAAACACTCTTATAAATGTCTGTTTTATTATCCATCCTGTTAACTTTTCTTTTAGGTTAAATATGTAAACAGATAAAAAACAAAACAGAAAAACAGACTTATTAATTGATTAAAAACCTACTACTGTGAGGTAGGAATAAGGACTGCATTTTGGTTATTTCATGTCAATTATTAATTTAATAGTTTGTAATGTACACCCATTCTCGTTTTATTAAATGTATCCCATTGATATTTTGAGTGTTTGTGCTTATTATCACTGGTGTGATAAGTCCTTATTCCTATCTCACAGTAGTAGGTTTTTAATCAATTTGTTTAAATCAAGGGCTAAAAGCAATTTCCTTTAGACTTATTAATGTCTGTTTTGTTATCTGTCTATTTATGTACTACACAGTAAAATAGCAGAAAAAAACTGTGCATAGCACCCTTACAAACCAAATTTAATGAATAACAAAATTGAATTTACAGAGCCTGTTTTGTTAGTCTGTATTATGATGAAACTTTCTGTACTCAAGTGAAAGGAAAAATAAACAAATTTATATTTGATTTTCATTAATAAATATTATTATTATTGATTTTTATTAATAAATAGCTTCCAAAGAGAGAATATGTAAGAAAAAACAAAATTAGCAGAAAAGCTTTCCTGAGGAAATTTATATCAGATCATACACTAACATTAATAAAACAAAAGAAAACATTATTTAAGAATGTTAAAAAAATTTAATAGCTCTGAAGAACGAAATAAATATTTAGAGGATATAAAAATTTTGAATAAACAAATCAGGAAGAATATTCAGACTGAGGAGAAGAATTATTATAGACTCTTTCCTTCTAACATTGATTCTCCTAATTTCTGGAAAAGAATTAAACCTTACCCTCTAAGGTAATCAAGACAAAGAATAAAGCTAAAATAAATCAATTAAACTAAAATGGGAAGACTACTGATGATAAGCACACAATTTATAACATCTTTGCCAATGATTATACATCTATGAATGGTTTCGCTCACAATGTTCGCGGCAGTGTTAACTTAAAGCAATATACAGCAAGTTCCAGTATATCCAATACTTTATTTTTTGTAAAACTCAATTCCTTCAGAAGTATATAATACTATAATGAGCTTGAAGAATAGTTCTCTGGATATTGATTTTTTAAGTATTGAAATTTTAAAATATATATCACATATCTTAACTCAACCATTATCATACCTGATAAATAAATCTTTTGAAAATGGTATTTTCCCAGAAAAGTTAAATCAAAATCTTGTATTACCATTATATAAGGATAAAGGATCTAAGTGTGATATTGATAATTACCGTCCAATTATAACAGTCTCTATTCTAGCAAAAATTTTTGAAAAGATATTCTATAAAAGATTTTCTACTTTTATAAATAAATTCCAGATCATTCACAGTCATCAATATGCTTATAAATGAGGATTTTCGACAGAAGATGCATTGATGCATTTTAAGCAATCAATCACGTCACAACTAGATGAATCAAATATAGTAGTTTCAGTCTTCATAGACCTGTCAAAAGCATTTGACAGACTGGATCTGGAACTTTTAGAATTAAAACTGCAAAATATTGGTTTAAGAAGAATTCCTTGCTTTAAAATGGCTAAAGTCATATCTGTCAAACAGAAATTATTACATTAAAATTGAACAGGCTATCTCCAGTTTGTTTAAACCAGTGTTTCTCAACCTCTAACAAACTGTCGCCCCCTTCAACGTAGTATTGCCCCCTTCAATAAAACCGTTACGTAGTATCGCCCCCTTCACTACAAAATTATGCCGAGGGATAAGGCTAACGCCAAATACGTACTGCATTGAATAGACTAGTGACTAGTATAATGCTATTTGTTTAATTATTGTACAATGTAACAAATAAAATATCTAATTATTCTTAATGTAATTACTTAATGTAATTATTCTTAATGTTTTACTATATCGCCCAGAAAATTATTTTTCGCCCCCAAAATATAAATTGTTGCTAATCGCCCCCTGAACATGGAAAAACGCCCCCGTTCAGAAACACTGGTTTAAACCAAACAAGGGCATTCCTCAAGGTTTCATTTTGGTTCCTCTACTTTTAACATATATATTAATAATCTGTTTAATTATATACCAGATGATAACATTATCATGTATGCTAACGATATAGATAATTTTTTCTTATACAGAAGCTCAAATTCTTCAAGAGAATTTAAACATTCTAAAAAAATTAAATACTTATATGGAAATAAACAGGCTGGTAATTAACAATAGAAGACAAAATTCCTCTGCTTTGATAATAGAAACAAAAAAGTTAATCTTGATCACCTAAAAATTGAAATAAATGAAAATAAAATCAAAAGAATAAATGTTATAAAGTACAGTACCTAAGTATAAAAATAGATGACAATCTTTGTTGGAATAAGCAAATATATGACATTGCCTTGTCTTTAGCTAAGTATATTGGGATAAATAAAAACGTTCAAAGCTTTTTAAGTATATCACAGTTGAAGCAATTATAACAACACACCTGAATTTTTTGCCAAGCATAAATTATTTTATTCTCAAATGTTTTCAACCTACTTATTATAGGTCATCTTCAGGCTTACAATTACCGTTCCAAAATGGAACTCAATGTTTTTCGAATACGTTTCATTTTAAATTTAAAAGATTTTCACCTGAATTTTTTGCCAAGCATAAATTATTTTATTCTCAAATGTTTTCAACCTACTTATTATAGGCCATCTTCAGGCTTACAATTACCGTTCCAAAATGGAACTCAATGTTTTTCGAATACGTTTCATTTTAAATTTAAAAGATTTTTACAATAATTGTATATATTAAATAAATGAAAATATAAATTAATACAATAAATAAATAAACAGTAGCACAGTACATAAAATAAATTAAATAGAATAAATAAATAACAATAAATAACAAGGTTAAGTGTAACAATTACGAGCTTTAAGAGCTTTTAATCCCCATGCTTTTTTCTATCATGCTTCCATGCTGTTGGAAGCATATTAGCATCCTTGGCATTTAGGGTGACGGTTTTCATTTTACTTTTATATATTTCCATTTTTTCCATTTCTGATGCAATAGATGGAGATTGGACCATTTTAATGATTTTTGTCTCATCCCATTTTACATTCGCTCCTTCTGTCTGCGCCAAGACTGCTAAAATGGTGTTGTTGTGCCTTTTATTAACATTGTATTTGTGTTCTTGCAGACATATTGCTAAGTTTCTTCTGGTTACACCCACATAATCCTTTGCTATTCCTAATTCTTGAATATATAAATTCTTAATATATAAATGTGAAAAATGAACAAAACACAAGAACAAAGCAATTGATGGAGATTACTTTGTTCTGGATCACTTTGCTCTGTCAGCAAATATGAGGATAGCCTCTTCTGTACTTAACAAGTGCAAGGATCACTTCTTTCTGGCTCTGCCTCAATTCTATCATGATAAAGTTTTATGATGTATTAGTATTTTACAACTATAACCATTTTATTTTATTAGTATTTTAAGTTTATTTTTCATTATCTGATTTTTATTTTTATTCCCATTTTTTAATAGTCCAGTTATCACCAATATAAATATAACTTTCCAGGTATTTATATTTTTAGAAAATTTTTATGTATGTACAGTACAGTACATTATATATTAAACAGATGTAATCCATGGTACAGCGATACCTCGACTTACGCTACCCCGACTTACGCGAACCCAGAGTTACGTGATTTTCAAATCTCGTCGATTTGTCTTTTGTTTGAGCACCACACAACTCTTGATTACTCATTCCCTCCACACTACTGTTCAACTTACATGTTCGGACATGTCGCGCAGAATTGACACATAGCTACAATTTATTTTGTGTTATTTATTTCTGTGTTTGTTATATCTATGGAGACTCGAAAGACTCTATGTGGTGATTTCTTGTAACAATGACCGAATCAAAAAACGAGATAAGATTAACGAGAACATTTATTAGCTTACATACATCCGACTTGGATTTTACACACATTGAGAAATTATAATCCGACTTACGCGAATTTGACTTACGCAGTTATCGCTCGGTCCCACCTATCGCGTAAGTTCGGGGTATTATCGTATAATTTATTGTGTGAGGATCCGAATTCGGATGTGTTTATATCATCTCATCATAATATCACATTGTAGTTCTACCTTCATTCCACGGTGTCATAAGATCACAGTACAGCTATACTTTTGTTTAATAACTGTCAACTTTTACAACTGGGAGCTAAACATCTGCTAAGTTCTCAGGCGTAATAACGANTAAAATCGACCTGTCCAAGCAATTTGCTTGGACGAACACGATAACTCCGCCGTTTCGTTTTTGTTGGGTCACCCTGTATATATATATATATTACTGAAATTATATATATATAATTTCAGTAATAACAGAATATATAATGGATTAAATCCAAATTTATTCTGTTTTGTCTGTCAAAAATAGAAATAAATAAATCATAATATTTACCTGGCAATATCTTCTAAATTTGCCACAACTGCAGCCCAACCTTGTTGTTGAAGGTGTTGGTCATATACTAATCTTTCACAAGAAACCCTCTGATTTTTAGCAAGATCATAAAAATGCTGTAGTAAAAAAATTAAAGCAATATATCTAAATAATACTTTTAATTATAATACTCTTATAATTAACGTTATGATAATTTATCTAAATTTTCAGCAAATCACTCTTGAAATTTTACTAAGACAATTTTTCTAATAATGTTAAAAAGATAATTATTGATGTAAAAGAAGATTTTAATTTCATGTCAATACATATGAAATAAAATTAATAGAGTATTAAGACTCTATTAAGAATAATAGAGTATTAGTACTCTAATTACTCTTAATAGTATTAATACTCTATTATTCTTAATAGGGTATTAATACTCTATTAAGAATAATAGAGTATTAATTTAATGCTTCTGAAAATAAGAAATTCACTTCTTGAGAAACTTAAAAACTTACATTTAGTTAAAAGTTAAAATTAAACAATTACTTATTATAACATTGCACAATGCTGCAATTTCTAATCATATTTTAATTTAAAAAATCCTATGATTTCTGGTCCAGACCAGAAGATTGTATATAGTTAATATTGACCAGAGGCCAGAGGGTTCTATTAACTAAGCTTTCCATATCTGGTCTAGATTTTCATCTATCTGTTCTCAAGATTAAGGATAGATGAAAAACAGAGAATATAACCACACTACCATAAAGTATTTTTTGAAATTATTATTGGAATTTGAAAATTATAATAATTTCTTTAAATTATTGTGTATTTAATGCAATTAATTTAGTTTAATATGTAACTTAAGAAATTAACTGCTTTCAAACATATTTTAATTCAAAATTCATAATTCAAAATGATTAATTCATAAATTATCTAAAGCTAATTGAAAATAAATAACAAGGATTAACTTTACAAATTAATTTAAACATTTAAAACTCATAATACCTGTGCTAATTGGGCTCTGGAGACAACTGTATGGTATGTAGGTGGCATATTTAAGCAACCTTCTACTTGTTCTTTCATATCACAATCTAATTAAATAAATAAATTTTTATTGTCTTTCCAATTTCATTTTATAAAAATAAAGTACTTTTTTTCATTTAAAATAGGTCAACCTTTTATATTTATGACCCTGTAATAGTAAATTATAAGTGACCCATGACATCCACCACTGAAAAGACAACCAGTGTTATTTACTATAAACAAACTGATACAATGCTTTTCCTTAAACACAGTATAACATATAATTTTAAATAAATATTAAATTTTTAAATGTTACTATTCAATACTATAACATTAATAAGAAATTTTCAGTGTGTGTGAAATAAACATTAGAAATATTATGGCTTTAAGTGCACAAGGTGTCCTAGCTGAAAGTCAGGATTTTAATTTTCAATATCATCTGAAAAAAAATCAAGCTAAACATCAGTTTTTTTTAATAAACGGAAGCTTTGTCTATTATAATTTAATATATACACTTATTTATTTTAGATGAAATGTTCAATGTGCCTGCTTTTGTGAAACATCAATTTGTGTAACTGTACACATTCCTGATAACACAATTGAATACTTTTGATATAAAAGGTTTCAAAGCTTGAATTATGCAGATTCTCAAGTCTTCAAAGCTTGTTATATAGTGTCTAAATATGTAATATTTTAAGAAGCCCTAGACAAAAATAATAATCACAAGGATTAGTGTCTGGAGACATTAGTGGTTAGGACATGGAATTCAAAGAAACTGTGATTTATCATTACTATCCAGAAAAGATAGTGAAGAAAAATCACAGTCTCTTTGAATTCTGTGTTTAAAAAAAAAAGCAAAGCCTTGTTTGCTGCGTGAAATGCAGCCTCATCCTGCACAAACAAAATATAATGAAAATGGCTTTATGAATATAGATAGGTTGTTCAGTACTAATTCACATAGACATCATGTTTTACAAGAACAAAATGTCTTTTCTAGACAAATGATGAAACCAAAGAAAAGCACTTCAGCTTAAATGAGTTGTTCAAAAAATATTAAAAATTAAAATCCTGACTGAGCTGGGACATCCTGTATTACATAATAAAATATGTTCATTATTTATTTAAAATGTATTGGGTTTATGCAGAAGTTTCCAGAATTTTCTAGAGTTTTACAGTACAACAATTATTTCAAAAACAAAAAGTATTTTATTAAAAAAAAAATAATTGCCATTACACTCAAAAGCACCTTCTTCCATTAATTGGCAGATCACAGATTTCTGCTGAATAAAACTCAGACTGTTAGACTCAAAACTCTGAAAGTACAATTTTCATCTCCTTATCATCAGCAAATTGCTTTCCATCCAAGAAATGTTGCATGGTACAGAAGAGATGGAAGTTGGATGGTGCAATGTCTGGGCTATACAGGGGTGAAAGAGAACCTCCCAGCTAAAATCAAGCAGCTTCTGCAGGGTCAGCCTTGACACATGTGGTCTTGCATTGTAATAAAGAAAGCACACAATGTTCATCTGTGGCCACTTAGTATGTATAGCATCAATCAATGTTGCAGCTGAGCATAGTAGATTTTGGAAATTATAGTGATACTCATGGAAGCATCTCCCAATAGACTGATTCACAAACACTCCAGTAAATACTGTACTGTACATAGCATAACCTTGTGCTAATGCACTTCCAGTTTGGCACAGCCTGTACTGCTTGACTGATGTCCAACCATGACCTTTTGCACTTTAAAATAAGATACCTGTACAAGCACTATTTTTCAACTCCTGTAATGATGGCATCAAGCCAAAAATAGAAATGTTTCTTAGAAAAAAGTTCAGTGCATGCCTCCACACAACAAAGTTGGTCATTTTTGTATATATTTCATCACATAGAATATCTTTTAACTTAAGATTGTGCACCTCAAACACCCTTCATTTACATAACATACTCCACAGGAAACTTCTAAATGCCATCTGCCAGAGAACAATTTCAAATATTCTACAAAGGTCTAGAAAATTCCAAAAACTTTCACATCAACCCAATAATTGCTTCAGAATGTTTAAAATTTATAAATACAGTTTCAATAATTACATATATTTTCTTTTTATCATTCTGTTTCTATCTGTTCTCAAGATTAAGGATAGATGAAAAACAGAGAATATAACCACACTACCATAAAGTATTTTTTGAAATTATTATTGGAATTTGAAAANCTAATGTATATCCTATCGTTAACCATTAAACAGTTGTTACGTTAAAAAAGCGTCTGAGTAAATCCCTTCCGGTGCGCTGTCTCTCCTCCTATCTCGACTCTGATCGCTCCGTTACGCGACCGCTCGCGTGACCAAAATAACGCGGCTTCCGTGTCCGCCGAGACGCAGTGGTGTCATCCTGACAGGGCACCAAAGAGGTGCCGACCCTTCGGTCACAATTGTTTCATTTTATCAGATGTGTATAAAATAAGGACTGATGAGGGTCAAATAGCCTGAAATGCATTTTTTTTAGTTAATAAAGACTGTTTGATCAATCACTTTATTGTTCCTGTATGATAAGTTTTCCAAAACAACTTTATGCTTACTTTCAACAAGCACAGCATATATTATGTATACCTGTGTAGAGCCAACAACATAACTGATGTTTCCTCTCTCTCTCTCTTTTCCTACCATCAGTTTAACAGTTTAACAGTGAATACATGATCCAGACCAGCAGTATGCCTGCCAGTTTCATATTTGGACCTCACAAATTAGTTGATTGGGGTCAGTCTAATGTGTAAATAGATGGGATAAAAAAACAGTTACATGTTAATAAGTTAACCATGTTAATTTTTCTGTTAGATCAAGCTTATATATGATAAAACAAAATCAGATAAATTAACTTCTACAGTTACCCATTTTGTTCATTTTTCCATTAATTCTAGTGTTTGAATACCGTATTTTGACGAATATAAGTCGCTGTCAAGTATAAGACACACCCCTATTTTGAGACAAAAAATTTATAAAAAAACTGTTTTAATAAGATTGTCTAAAGATGCATTTTATTCGTTTTTTTATTCAAGAATATGGCAGATGGGTGAATCGATACCTTTATTAAACTGAAATAATCGTCATTTCTTAATGTAAACTCAGAGGTCACGTGATGACAGTCGACAGAACATGGCGGCGATGACTTGTGTGTCACTACTCTGATAATCTAGGTACTCTAGCCATTCGGTTGAGGGACCATCCGCTTAACGGACCACTGCACAGGTTGGTCCCTACAGTGCATCACTATTGTAGGTAATTTCACTGTAAAAATGGTTACCTGTCGAGTATAAGACGCACCATGATTTTGAGCCCCGAAAAGTAGTAAAAAAAGTGTGACTTTTACTCGTCAAAATACGGTAGATAGGATAACAAAACATACTTATTAAAGTCTGTTTTATTATCCATATTGGTATTTTTTTTTTAAATCTTACTACCTCAATTATTTTTTTCAAAACATGTCCACAAAAAATTCAAGCTCTTTTTTCATTAAATCCCCAAAAGGAAACCCCTTTTTTTAAGAGTCCATACTCATGCAATATTTTAATGCCTTTACTTCTGTGATCACAGATAATCAATGAAAGCAACATTAAGCATGTGCCATTTGTCCTTGTGTCATGCTGTGCATGTAAAAGTCATGAACAGTGTTGCATTACACATGGATAACAAAACAAAAGAGTGCACAAATTTGTAATAGCATATAAGCAACATATAAAGATAGATTAAAAAGAGATATCAAAAAGATAGATTACATTAACCTGTCCAGTGTTATTTTCGACATATCTCGGGTCACAACCTGCTGACCTTCACTAGTTGACCCGAGATATCTTGTTTCGACATCAGAACGTTTTTAAAACTAGATGTCACTAGTTATTATAATTTTTATATTAAAACTAACTTCCGAAATATGATTTTTTGTTTTTACATTTATTAATATATTTATTTTGTTTGTGTAAAATAAAAAAATAATTTCAGGCAATATAATAGCCATGATTATTTTTTCAAAAACGTGAAATTTTTGTTAGGCTTAACATCGGCAAAAATTCAATACGACGCCACATGCAATGGAGAAAAATTTCAACATTGAATAGGTTAAATAACATTTTGTTCTACTTCACAGGAACTGGTTAGGTTCCATTCTATTGAAAAATTTATAGCATATTTATTCAGCCAATGTTGTTGGACCATACATAATTCATATTCAATGACTCAACAGAAAGTGCAATTCATAATCAAAATAAATTCAATTCTATAAATGAGAACCAAAAGAAAAAAATATATATTTATCATATGTCAGGTAAGTCAAAATCCAACTGATTTGCAATTTATTATGTGTATGGAATTACAGTAGACTGTTGTGAGAATACGGACGAGGGTCAAGGCCCTCTAATCGTCAGATCTGTTAGACCTGCTCACTTTGTCACTGGATGGCTTAATTTAACAGAACCCGAGTGGTAAGATTCTATGTGGGGTTGTGCATAACGAATAAATAAAGATACTAGGAAGGTCCTTTTTATATAGAAAACGTCAATTTAATCAGAATTAACAATAACACTAGTAAATAATAAAAATGCAGATGAGTAATATGGAAAATACATGACTTATAGCCTATCGCTAGTCTAGGATCTATCTGTTCTACTGAGAGAGAAAGTTCACAATAAATCGTATTACCTTGTGGGTCATGCTGGATGAGCTGATTATTTGTAGGTCGGTGCCCGATGCTAGACGCTAGAAGGAGGGGTCGTATGGCCTGTTCTATCTGGCAGGAACTGCCCTCCTATGGCAAGGTCTCTGGGAAGAACTGCCCCAAGTCTATCCAAATCCACCTTTTTATCTACCTTTTCTGCCTAATCATTATTCCCAGAAATGTTGTGTCATTTGACCAGGTGGTGTGCAAAATTCTAAGATAGAATATGTGGAGGAAGGAAGCAAAACATCCTCAGTTCTTGCTAAATGTTGCATTATAGAGCATTTTTTGTAGGATGTTGAAGTTTATAACCTTTTTAGGTTATATTAAAAATATTTAAAAATGATAAAATTTAAGATAACTTTTAAGTAAAAATTAAATATGATGATAGGGATTGATTTTATGTAAAAATAAGTTAGAGGTCATCTGGATTATCACACTGTCAATTATCAGAAAATCAATTATCTAACAAATTAATTACTTAAAATGGACTTCAGAAAATACTAATTCCAGAAATGATGAAGTTTTTACGTAATAACATCCATCAGTGATCTTCCATAGGCCCACTATTGATACACCTCACTACTAACACTAATGTTAGGTTTTATTACAGTACAAGTAGAAAAGCACAATTAATAAGTTATGGGTTTCTAATGTATTAAATGCTTTGACATGCCTATTCACAGCTATGCACAGCAAAGCATTTCATATGTAAAAAACATCACTGACATAGAAAAGCAAATCTAAAAGATTTTTCAACTGTCAAGAAAATCAAGAAAGCAAGAAATGTAGCAGAGTTAAAAAGAAAAAACTTCATTTCATTTTATTTATTTATTTCATTACAGTTTCAGGAAAAGTCTTCACAGACATTTGATTTATTTTACAACTATGTAAAACAAAGTAAAATAAGTGACTTCTTTCAAAAAATTGTAATTTTTACATGGGTACTGTATTTCATTTAATGCTAATTTTACTATTATGAAATTTTTTAAATTTTAAATTCAAAGTTTCATCCGATTGCAATGAGACTATTGCTCATTTTTAATAAATTAAACAAATCATTATTTCTTACTATTTGTATAGTTTAAATTTTTATGGCTTAACCTTGGTTTTACTATTGTACTAGAATTAAAATTAATATTTCTATCTTATTTAAGAACTTTCTATTCTTTTCCTACTAGGTGTGATCAGTTATAAAAAAAAAAGTGTCATCCTTCCTGATTGTTTTGGATTATCAACACACTACTGCAATTAATCAAAATCAAGTTCAACATAGCAAATTCATACACATTTTATGTAAATGTCCTAAAATTAGTATATTTTCTTGATAAATATATCAAGAAGTATTACATATATAAATACAGGGTGACCCAACGAAAACGAAGCGGCGAAGTTATCGTGTTTGTCCAAGCAAATCGCTCGGACAGGTCGATTTTAATCTCAAGGGGGACATTTTCTGCAATGAAGTTTTTGCGATTCTGAATACAACAGACAACAAAAAATTTTAAAAACTCATCCATTTTTTTATTAACTAAACAAACATTTATTTCAAATAAAGTAACAAACATAAGAAAAAGTTATCAAGTATTCAATAAATGTTCGAATTGAGCACCACTAGTCTCCATACAATAATACAAATTTTGCTCAAAACGGTTCCTTACACTTCGGAAAGTTTCGGGTGTTATTTTAGAACACTCGTCTACAATTCTTTGTCGTAATTCTTCAAGAGATCCTGGTTCGGTTGCATAGATCTTACTTTTTAAATGTCCGCAAAGAAAAAAATCAAGAGGACTAAGATCTGGGGATCTAGCTGGTCATTCTAAAGGACCTCTACGTCCGATCCAATGCCCAGGAAAAACCGTGTTCAAAAATTCTGTAACTGGCCTTGCATAATGCGGGGGGGCTCCATCTTGTTGGAAAGTAAGGTGGTCTTCTAAGTATCGGTCGTCATGTTCGACGATATCAACAAGTAATGGATGTACAACATTTTCAAGTAAATCTAAATAACTTTCTCCCATTAGATTACCACCTAGGAAAATGGGGCCAAGTACTCGATCTCCAAAGATTCCGGCCCACACATTTAGTTTTTGTGGAGTTTGGCTATGAACTTCACAAAATATGCTTGGGTTATTATCTGACTAATATCGACAATTGTGACGATTAACCGTTGAGTTTAAAAAAAACGTGCACTCGTCGGAAAAACAAATGTTAAAAAGATAATCCACGTCAACTCTTAATCTTTCTGTCATAATTTCACAAAACCGTTGTCGCCGATCAAAATCATTTTTATTTAATTGGTGAACTAAATTAATTTTGTACGGATGAAACTTGTGAGTTTTGAGGATCCGGCAAATAGATGTTCTGCTTATGCTAGTCACAGCCTCCAGCTTCCTTATACTTAAAGTTGGGTCTGCAGCAACTTGCCCCAAAATCTCAATCTCTGTCGCTTCGTTTCTTACTGGAAGTTCACGTCCGGGAGTGCGTTTTTTGTTAGCCACAGAACCCGTTAACTTAAACTTTTGAACCAACTCTAGAATGTATTTTGCATTACAATGTTTGTTTGGATAACGTTGATTAAATAAATTTGCAGTAAGATGAGCATTCTCGCCATTTCTGAAATGAAGAGTTACCTTTCAGCAATTGTGTAAACCATAACGATTATGTGTACAAAAATTCACAATAAACAAATAATAATCTTAAATTCGAATTGAATCACTATGTGGTCAAGCTTAATGTGAACACTACAAAATACAGGTATGACATTTGGAAACAGATAACACATTATCAACCTTAATTTTATGATCAACTTATTTTTCCTTGCATGTGCAGTCTAGCTTAAAAGGTTTTTTATGTTTTTTAATAGTTTGTGTTACTTTTTGCCGAAGTAAATGTTTGTTTAGTTAATAAAAAATGAATAAGTTTTTAAAAATTTTGTTGTCTGTTGTATTCAGAATCGCAAAAACTTCATTGCAAAAAATGTCCCCCTTGAGATTAAAATCGACCTGTCCAAGCAATTTGCTTGGACGAACACGATAACTCCGCCGTTTCGTTTTTGTTGGGTCACCCTGTATATATATATATATTACTGAAATTATATATATATAATTTCAGTAATAACAGAATATATAATGGATTAAATCCAAATTTATTCTGTTTTGTCTGTCAAAAATAGAAATAAATAAATCATAATATTTACCTGGCAATATCTTCTAAATTTGCCACAACTGCAGCCCAACCTTGTTGTTGAAGGTGTTGGTCATATACTAATCTTTCACAAGAAACCCTCTGATTTTTAGCAAGATCATAAAAATGCTGTAGTAAAAAAATTAAAGCAATATATCTAAATAATACTTTTAATTATAATACTCTTATAATTAACGTTATGATAATTTATCTAAATTTTCAGCAAATCACTCTTGAAATTTTACTAAGACAATTTTTCTAATAATGTTAAAAAGATAATTATTGATGTAAAAGAAGATTTTAATTTCATGTCAATACATATGAAATAAAATTAATAGAGTATTAAGACTCTATTAAGAATAATAGAGTATTAGTACTCTAATTACTCTTAATAGTATTAATACTCTATTATTCTTAATAGGGTATTAATACTCTATTAAGAATAATAGAGTATTAATTTAATGCTTCTGAAAATAAGAAATTCACTTCTTGAGAAACTTAAAAACTTACATTTAGTTAAAAGTTAAAATTAAACAATTACTTATTATAACATTGCACAATGCTGCAATTTCTAATCATATTTTAATTTAAAAAATCCTATGATTTCTGGTCCAGACCAGAAGATTGTATATAGTTAATATTGACCAGAGGCCAGAGGGTTCTATTAACTAAGCTTTCCATATCTGGTCTAGATTTTCATCTATCTGTTCTCAAGATTAAGGATAGATGAAAAACAGAGAATATAACCACACTACCATAAAGTATTTTTTGAAATTATTATTGGAATTTGAAAATTATAATAATTTCTTTAAATTATTGTGTATTTAATGCAATTAATTTAGTTTAATATGTAACTTAAGAAATTAACTGCTTTCAAACATATTTTAATTCAAAATTCATAATTCAAAATGATTAATTCATAAATTATCTAAAGCTAATTGAAAATAAATAACAAGGATTAACTTTACAAATTAATTTAAACATTTAAAACTCATAATACCTGTGCTAATTGGGCTCTGGAGACAACTGTATGGTATGTAGGTGGCATATTTAAGCAACCTTCTACTTGTTCTTTCATATCACAATCTAATTAAATAAATAAATTTTTATTGTCTTTCCAATTTCATTTTATAAAAATAAAGTACTTTTTTTCATTTAAAATAGGTCAACCTTTTATATTTATGACCCTGTAATAGTAAATTATAAGTGACCCATGACATCCACCACTGAAAAGACAACCAGTGTTATTTACTATAAACAAACTGATACAATGCTTTTCCTTAAACACAGTATAACATATAATTTTAAATAAATATTAAATTTTTAAATGTTACTATTCAATACTATAACATTAATAAGAAATTTTCAGTGTGTGTGAAATAAACATTAGAAATATTATGGCTTTAAGTGCACAAGGTGTCCTAGCTGAAAGTCAGGATTTTAATTTTCAATATCATCTGAAAAAAAATCAAGCTAAACATCAGTTTTTTTTAATAAACGGAAGCTTTGTCTATTATAATTTAATATATACACTTATTTATTTTAGATGAAATGTTCAATGTGCCTGCTTTTGTGAAACATCAATTTGTGTAACTGTACACATTCCTGATAACACAATTGAATACTTTTGATATAAAAGGTTTCAAAGCTTGAATTATGCAGATTCTCAAGTCTTCAAAGCTTGTTATATAGTGTCTAAATATGTAATATTTTAAGAAGCCCTAGACAAAAATAATAATCACAAGGATTAGTGTCTGGAGACATTAGTGGTTAGGACATGGAATTCAAAGAAACTGTGATTTATCATTACTATCCAGAAAAGATAGTGAAGAAAAATCACAATCTCTTTGAATTCTGTGTTTAAAAAAAAAAGCAAAGCCTTGTTTGCTGCGTGAAATGCAGCCTCATCCTGCACAAACAAAATATAATGAAAATGGCTTTATGAATATAGATAGGTTGTTCAGTACTAATTCACATAGACATCATGTTTTACAAGAACAAAATGTCTTTTCTAGACAAATGATGAAACCAAAGAAAAGCACTTCAGCTTAAATGAGTTGTTCAAAAAATATTAAAAATTAAAATCCTGACTGAGCTGGGACATCCTGTATTACATAATAAAATATGTTCATTATTTATTTAAAATGTATTGGGTTTATGCAGAAGTTTCCAGAATTTTCTAGAGTTTTACAGTACAACAATTATTTCAAAAACAAAAAGTATTTTATTAAAAAAAAAATAATTGCCATTACACTCAAAAGCACCTTCTTCCATTAATTGGCAGATCACAGATTTCTGCTGAATAAAACTCAGACTGTTAGACTCAAAACTCTGAAAGTACAATTTTCATCTCCTTATCATCAGCAAATTGCTTTCCATCCAAGAAATGTTGCATGGTACAGAAGAGATCGAAGTTGGATGGTGCAATGTCTGGGCTATACAGGGGTGAAAGAGAACCTCCCAGCTAAAATCAAGCAGCTTCTGCAGGGTCAGCCTTGACACATGTGGTCTTGCATTGTAATAAAGAAAGCACACAATGTTCATCTGTGGCCACTTAGTATGTATAGCATCAATCAATGTTGCAGCTGAGCATAGTAGATTTTGGAAATTATAGTGATACTCATGGAAGCATCTCCCAATAGACTGATTCACAAACACTCCAGTAAATACTGTACTGTACATAGCATAACCTTGTGCTAATGCACTTCCAGTTTGGCACAGCCTGTACTGCTTGACTGATGTCCAACCATGACCTTTTGCACTTTAAAATAAGATACCTGTACAAGCACTATTTTTCAACTCCTGTAATGATGGCATCAAGCCAAAAATAGAAATGTTTCTTAGAAAAAAGTTCAGTGCATGCCTCCACACAACAAAGTTGGTCATTTTTGTATATATTTCATCACATAGAATATCTTTTAACTTAAGATTGTGCACCTCAAACACCCTTCATTTACATAACATACTCCACAGGAAACTTCTAAATGCCATCTGCCAGAGAACAATTTCAAATATTCTACAAAGGTCTAGAAAATTCCAAAAACTTTCACATCAACCCAATAATTGCTTCAGAATGTTTAAAATTTATAAATACAGTTTCAATAATTACATATATTTTCTTTTTATCATTCTGTTTAAATTTATTTACAAATTTTTTTCATAATTATAAAAATTATATCAAAACTTGCAAATAAATCCTCCTATGATTCTACCTCAAACCTCTCATAACTTTTTGTCTTAACCTGAAAAGTTAGGAACTACTGATTTCAAACACAAAAACTGAAAGAACTATTTAATAATAATTATAAATCTATAAAAATAAATGCTTAAAATATTTTATTAAAATCAAAGCTAGAAAATAGGAATTATGACAGTTAAAACATTTTACAATTTTTATCAACATTAATACTAAATGAATTGTTAATTGTTTATTAAAAAAATAATAACATTAATAATTCAGAATAATAACATTAAAGTAAATAAAAATTACTATCTTAACATTCAAAAATAAAAAAATGAATAAATAAATTTTTAATTCTGATAAAAAGTATTTTTAAATAGTACATAATAATGCTATATTAATTTTCTTAGCAGTATTAAATTATCATCAGTCTAACAGAAAAAAAATCTTGATTAAATTTCAGTTCTATAAAGATGTTTAATAAAGAAATAAAAAAATTAATGTCAAATTAATGAAAAAAACTGATAAAATGCCAAATTAATGCATCAAATTTTCTGTCATGATAATGATAGAAAATTTGATTGCATTAATTTATTTTGATGCATTAACATATTTTCTGAAAAGTTGGCTTAGTGCTTATTTCAGTTTCTAAACTTAGATCAATGGTCCTCAAAATTATATCATCTGTGGAACACTTAAACTAAGTCATAGATCACTTATGCCCACATCCAATTCTTGCCCTGTAAAAATTACCTCAGATCAGGGATCAGCAGCCTGTGGTCTTTTGGGAATGTTTCTGCAGCTTCCAATGCCACTTTCTAGTTTATACAGAAATCTCAACTGAAGATAGATCTCATCAGTCAGTGAATTGCATCATCTTGGTGAAATGTTTACATTTGTAACATTAAAATTCATAAATTTAAATGGTTTATCAGTATATCTTTATGGTCTCATTTCAACTGTAAAGAGGCTAATAAACACCTTTGCTCATTTTACTGATCATTTTTAGAATCCTCTTCTCTGCCCCTAACATTATTACTGATCTGTCTTAAAATTTTTACTTCCACTCTTAATGAATTCCTACAAATCCATAAAACTGAAGTTTTGTCCTATAAGTGGTTTTCCTATCATTTTAAAAACTCAAGAATCATCTCAGAAAACAATGGAATAAGTGGAAAAAATCTGGAAATCCATGTGATCTCTACGTTTTCCATGTCATCCAAACACAACATTACTGTGAATTTTATTAAAGTGTGATTGAAAGGCATTTCAATCATACTTTAATAAATTCTCTCTTCCTTCACTACTGATCCTAGAATCTTTTGGGGTTTCATTCCAAATTTCTCTGGACAAATTCTATGCAAGTCATCTACTGTTCTGGACCATCAAATTTATGACATTTACAATTTTAAAAATAGATTTACTAATATCTTACAACATGCCAATTATAAACTGCTCTCTCATCATTCTTATACATATTACCATTTATTTTCTTTTTCTGAAGTTTCCAAAGCCATAGACACATGTTTTATTCCAACCCTGTTTTATAAAAATCAAAACCAGTGGCCGCAGTAGTTCTCTCTGGATTATTCACTCAACATAGCTTTGTTCTGAAACAGTGGTATCCCTCTACTATAATAGCTATTCCAAAAAAAAAATAATAATAATAATAATAAAAACTCCTTCCACCCTATCACTCTATTGCCTGTCATGCTAAATATCCATGAAATTTGTATTTACTGCAACTTTATTACCCAATTATATCTAAACTCCTACCTATCTACCACTCTAGTCTCTAACCATTCAATCTCCACCAACATTCTCAAATCTATCTATAATTATTGATAACTTCGAAAATAAGTGATCCTTTTATATTGTATATATTGATATTAGCCAAGTCTTTGATTCCATCCTTCTTTCTGCACTCCATGATCATTTTGATTCAGACCCTGTTTATTACTCCTCGTTAAATAATTACTTCTTATCCCATACCTACAAAATTAAATTAGATGATTATGAATTTTCCAATTTTGCTTTGACCTGTAGTATTCAACAAGGCTTGATTTTGAGTGAATTGTTTTTTTCAGTTTATATTAACAATATATTAAGTCAACTTAAATCAATGACAATTACCTGTGCAGATGATATCAAATTAATTAATTATGATCCTGATACATTTCCATAACCTCTGCATCTTCTTACAACTCTTCTTGCTAAAGCCAATTTAAAAATCAATCCACAGAAAACTATCATCATGAACTACTCTTTATTGTGCAATATTCCTCAACCTACACTCACTATTAACACATGCAATATTAAATACATTTCTTTGGTTAATGACCTTGGCATAATTTGGGATAACAGGCTCACATTTAAAAGCCACATAGACAAAATAATAAAATCTCTCACCATATGTCAGGATATCTTTTGGTGTTTCTGTAAACTCATTTCCTTGAAAAACGGGTTTACAGAAACACCATTTTCATTGAAAACTTTAACTCTATTTTCTTTGAAAACTTACAATCTGTTACCAACTATGGTATGTTGATCTGGGCCATAGTGGCCCCAACTCTTTTAAACAAAATTTCCAAGAAACTCAATAAAATATATCTGCTTCTAAATAGATTTTGTAACCTTCCTAACACTCAATCTCCAAATGTTGCCAGCACTAGACTGAGTCTTCCCAATTTTAAATTAAGAGTTAAATATTTTGATCAGCTTTTTTAGTTTAAATATTTTAATGGTTTTATACAGTCCAGTTGACTGCACTTAAGAATGTCTCAAAGAAATTTATAATATTCTTCACATATTTACATGCCTTTTTTATAGATTAGTGATCTTGCAGTAATCTTATTTTTATCGTATTTTGCAAAAGTATGTTTAATTTTGATTATTTTTTACATGTTACTTTTTCTTGGTTTAAAAATATTTGTAAATGAAATTTATACTATGCTTAGCCTTTTTTGTATTTGTGTTTTTATTTTACTTGTTTTAATCATTTTTTTTTTTTTTGTCTTTTTTGGGGGGTTGCTTGTTATCTATGGGTGGAGATATGTAGTCCTTACATGACTTTTCCTATGTACCAATGATAAATAAACAAAAACATCATATCTATACTCTGTAAACAGTACCATACCCATGCATGAACATACTCTACCATGGCTTCATCAATATTTTTATTCTCTATATCTATTGTATGTCTACATAATGACTCTACAGAAACTGAACCAGAGATCTCAAGTACTTAAAATGGTCCTGTTTGTAGGCAATAAAAATATAATGTAGCATGTGTTTTTCTTCAATAACAGTCTATATCACAAGACCAATTTCCTGAAGTGCAGAATTTAAAAATGCAACAGGTAAGTTCTTTTTTCGTTGTACATAGTCTTTACCAATGTGAAAGCAATATAGTTGTTATAAAAGCTTGACCAGTAGAGATGTAGTTGTGACTTAATGGAAAAGAGTGTAATTTACAATAAAAAAAAAAGTTGGCAAGGACTCTTACTTGACTTTTCCAGCATTCAAACAGAAGGTTAAAGAACCATTAGGAAATCCAATGATTTTCAATTATACTGTACTAAGATAAAATTTTAAGTAATAAAAAAGCTTAAAAAGATGTAATGATAAAAATCTCCATTTAAGAAATATTTAAGTTTAAAAAGCTCTATGATACTAGCTGATAGTTAAAATTGTTTGTGGCACCATCTGTTATGAAATGTTATTAAAAAATAAAACTTTTATATTATTAATTATTATGAAAAAGCAAAAAAAAGGCTTGATTTTTAATTTTCAGAGATAAATTTTTAAAAATATTATAAATACCAGCAACAAGTAAAATTTTCATTAAATCTAACCCCAGTCAAGACATGACACATGATCTCAATACACAACAGGAATAAGCCAGCATTAATTATTTATTAAAAATTTTATTACTGATCAAAGACTGACTTCAACACACCCCACTAGCAGCAAGACAACTTCAGAATCCACATAAAATTTAAATTTTATATGTAAGGTCAAATTGTTCATAAGTTTGTAAGTTGAACATTAATAAGTAGGGGAGCTCCTGTATTTTAATCTTAAAACTGTTATAATTTTTAATTATATGTAGATATTTTAGTGTGTTTTATTTATATTTTAGAAAATTGATTGAATTTTTTACACAGTTATATAATGCATTACAGTTTTTCCTATTTAAAATAATAAGTAATATATTTTCAGTTAGCAATTGTATGCACAATTGCTGATTTTGTACTATAAGAACAAACTAACTACTGATAAACATGCATTTCCCACTTCATGTTTTCAAATAAATTTTCTCTTTAGGTTTGAAGTTAGGTTCAGTAGTAAACTTTTCAATAAGAAAAAAAAAATTGAATAAAAATCTTTCCAGAAAGAAAGAGCTGTCTTAAAAAATAAAAATTGATGTATATAGATTAGTAGTTCTCAATCATTTAAAGATATACATTCCTTTTTTGTTAAAAAAACATATTGAATCCCTACACTTTTTATAAAAGCACTATGGATGTATTTTATTCCAGTCACTATGCTTTTATAAAAAGCATAGCTTTTATAAAATGTACAGTAGAGCGTCGTTTATCTGAATCAATTGGGGACTGGGGTTGTTCAGATAACTTATTTTTCGGATAACCAATTATGTACAGAAAAATATATTAATTTATCCCGTTTTGAAANACCCTGTATATATATATATATTACTGAAATTATATATATATAATTTCAGTAATAACAGAATATATAATGGATTAAATCCAAATTTATTCTGTTTTGTCTGTCAAAAATAGAAATAAATAAATCATAATATTTACCTGGCAATATCTTCTAAATTTGCCACAACTGCAGCCCAACCTTGTTGTTGAAGGTGTTGGTCATATACTAATCTTTCACAAGAAACCCTCTGATTTTTAGCAAGATCATAAAAATGCTGTAGTAAAAAAATTAAAGCAATATATCTAAATAATACTTTTAATTATAATACTCTTATAATTAACGTTATGATAATTTATCTAAATTTTCAGCAAATCACTCTTGAAATTTTACTAAGACAATTTTTCTAATAATGTTAAAAAGATAATTATTGATGTAAAAGAAGATTTTAATTTCATGTCAATACATATGAAATAAAATTAATAAGAGTATTAAGACTCTATTAAGAATAATAGAGTATTAGTACTCTAATTACTCTTAATAGTATTAATACTCTATTATTCTTAATAGGGTATTAATACTCTATTAAGAATAATAGAGTATTAATAGGGTATTAATACTCTATTAAGAATAATAGAGTATTAATACCCTATTAAGAATAATAGAGTATTAATAGGGTATTAATACTCTATTAAGAATAATAGAGTATTAATTTAATGCTTCTGAAAATAAGAAATTCACTTCTTGAGAAACTTAAAAACTTACATTTAGTTAAAAGTTAAAATTAAACAATTACTTATTATAACATTGCACAATGCTGCAATTTCTAATCATATTTTAATTTAAAAAATCCTATGATTTCTGGTCCAGACCAGAAGATTGTATATAGTTAATATTGACCAGAGGCCAGAGGGTTCTATTAACTAAGCTTTCCATATCTGGTCTAGATTTTCATCTATCTGTTCTCAAGATTAAGGATAGATGAAAAACAGAGAATATAACCACACTACCATAAAGTATTTTTTGAAATTATTATTGCAATTTGAAAATTATAATAATTTCTTTAAATTATTGTGTATTTAATGCAATTAATTTAGTTTAATATGTAACTTAAGAAATTAACTGCTTTCAAACATATTTTAATTCAAAATTCATAATTCAAAATGATTAATTCATAAATTATCTAAAGCTAATTGAAAATAAATAACAAGGATTAACTTTACAAATTAATTTAAACATTTAAAACTCATAATACCTGTGCTAATTGGGCTCTGGAGACAACTGTATGGTATGTAGGTGGCATATTTAAGCAACCTTCTACTTGTTCTTTCATATCACAATCTAATTAAATAAATAAATTTTTATTGTCTTTCCAATTTCATTTTATAAAAATAAAGTACTTTTTTTCATTTAAAATAGGTCAACCTTTTATATTTATGACCCTGTAATAGTAAATTATAAGTGACCCATGACATCCACCACTGAAAAGACAACCAGTGTTATTTACTATAAACAAACTGATACAATGCTTTTCCTTAAACACAGTATAACATATAATTTTAAATAAATATTAAATTTTTAAATGTTACTATTCAATACTATAACATTAATAAGAAATTTTCAGTGTGTGTGAAATAAACATTAGAAATATTATGGCTTTAAGTGCACAAGGTGTCCTAGCTGAAAGTCAGGATTTTAATTTTCAATATCATCTGAAAAAAAATCAAGCTAAACATCAGTTTTTTTTAATAAACGGAAGCTTTGTCTATTATAATTTAATATATACACTTATTTATTTTAGATGAAATGTTCAATGTGCCTGCTTTTGTGAAACATCAATTTGTGTAACTGTACACATTCCTGATAACACAATTGAATACTTTTGATATAAAAGGTTTCAAAGCTTGAATTATGCAGATTCTCAAGTCTTCAAAGCTTGTTATATAGTGTCTAAATATGTAATATTTTAAGAAGCCCTAGACAAAAATAATAATCACAAGGATTAGTGTCTGGAGACATTAGTGGTTAGGACATGGAATTCAAAGAAACTGTGATTTATCATTACTATCCAGAAAAGATAGTGAAGAAAAATCACAGTCTCTTTGAATTCTGTGTTTAAAAAAAAAAGCAAAGCCTTGTTTGCTGCGTGAAATGCAGCCTCATCCTGCACAAACAAAATATAATGAAAATGGCTTTATGAATATAGATAGGTTGTTCAGTACTAATTCACATAGACATCATGTTTTACAAGAACAAAATGTCTTTTCTAGACAAATGATGAAACCAAAGAAAAGCACTTCAGCTTAAATGAGTTGTTCAAAAAATATTAAAAATTAAAATCCTGACTGAGCTGGGACATCCTGTATTACATAATAAAATATGTTCATTATTTATTTAAAATGTATTGGGTTTATGCAGAAGTTTCCAGAATTTTCTAGAGTTTTACAGTACAACAATTATTTCAAAAACAAAAAGTATTTTATTAAAAAAAAAATAATTGCCATTACACTCAAAAGCACCTTCTTCCATTAATTGGCAGATCACAGATTTCTGCTGAATAAAACTCAGACTGTTAGACTCAAAACTCTGAAAGTACAATTTTCATCTCCTTATCATCAGCAAATTGCTTTCCATCCAAGAAATGTTGCATGGTACAGAAGAGATGGAAGTTGGATGGTGCAATGTCTGGGCTATACAGGGGTGAAAGAGAACCTCCCAGCTAAAATCAAGCAGCTTCTGCAGGGTCAGCCTTGACACATGTGGTCTTGCATTGTAATAAAGAAAGCACACAATGTTCATCTGTGGCCACTTAGTATGTATAGCATCAATCAATGTTGCAGCTGAGCATAGTAGATTTTGGAAATTATAGTGATACTCATGGAAGCATCTCCCAATAGACTGATTCACAAACACTCCAGTAAATACTGTACTGTACATAGCATAACCTTGTGCTAATGCACTTCCAGTTTGGCACAGCCTGTACTGCTTGACTGATGTCCAACCATGACCTTTTGCACTTTAAAATAAGATACCTGTACAAGCACTATTTTTCAACTCCTGTAATGATGGCATCAAGCCAAAAATAGAAATGTTTCTTAGAAAAAAGTTCAGTGCATGCCTCCACACAACAAAGTTGGTCATTTTTGTATATATTTCATCACATAGAATATCTTTTAACTTAAGATTGTGCACCTCAAACACCCTTCATTTACATAACATACTCCACAGGAAACTTCTAAATGCCATCTGCCAGAGAACAATTTCAAATATTCTACAAAGGTCTAGAAAATTCCAAAAACTTTCACATCAACCCAATAATTGCTTCAGAATGTTTAAAATTTATAAATACAGTTTCAATAATTACATATATTTTCTTTTTATCATTCTGTTTAAATTTATTTACAAATTTTTTTCATAATTATAAAAATTATATCAAAACTTGCAAATAAATCCTCCTATGATTCTACCTCAAACCTCTCATAACTTTTTGTCTTAACCTGAAAAGTTAGGAACTACTGATTTCAAACACAAAAACTGAAAGAACTATTTAATAATAATTATAAATCTATAAAAATAAATGCTTAAAATATTTTATTAAAATCAAAGCTAGAAAATAGGAATTATGACAGTTAAAACATTTTACAATTTTTATCAACATTAATACTAAATGAATTGTTAATTGTTTATTAAAAAAATAATAACATTAATAATTCAGAATAATAACATTAAAGTAAATAAAAATTACTATCTTAACATTCAAAAATAAAAAAATGAATAAATAAATTTTTAATTCTGATAAAAAGTATTTTTAAATAGTACATAATAATGCTATATTAATTTTCTTAGCAGTATTAAATTATCATCAGTCTAACAGAAAAAAAATCTTGATTAAATTTCAGTTCTATAAAGATGTTTAATAAAGAAATAAAAAAATTAATGTCAAATTAATGAAAAAAACTGATAAAATGCCAAATTAATGCATCAAATTTTCTGTCATGATAATGATAGAAAATTTGATTGCATTAATTTATTTTGATGCATTAACATATTTTCTGAAAAGTTGGCTTAGTGCTTATTTCAGTTTCTAAACTTAGATCAATGGTCCTCAAAATTATATCATCTGTGGAACACTTAAACTAAGTCATAGATCACTTATGCCCACATCCAATTCTTGCCCTGTAAAAATTACCTCAGATCAGGGATCAGCAGCCTGTGGTCTTTTGGGAATGTTTCTGCAGCTTCCAATGCCACTTTCTAGTTTATACAGAAATCTCAACTGAAGATAGATCTCATCAGTCAGTGAATTGCATCATCTTGGTGAAATGTTTACATTTGTAACATTAAAATTCATAAATTTAAATGGTTTATCAGTATATCTTTATGGTCTCATTTCAACTGTAAAGAGGCTAATAAACACCTTTGCTCATTTTACTGATCATTTTTAGAATCCTCTTCTCTGCCCCTAACATTATTACTGATCTGTCTTAAAATTTTTACTTCCACTCTTAATGAATTCCTACAAATCCATAAAACTGAAGTTTTGTCCTATAAGTGGTTTTCCTATCATTTTAAAAACTCAAGAATCATCTCAGAAAACAATGGAATAAGTGGAAAAAATCTGGAAATCCATGTGATCTCTACGTTTTCCATGTCATCCAAACACAACATTACTGTGAATTTTATTAAAGTGTGATTGAAAGGCATTTCAATCATACTTTAATAAATTCTCTCTTCCTTCACTACTGATCCTAGAATCTTTTGGGGTTTCATTCCAAATTTCTCTGGACAAATTCTATGCAAGTCATCTACTGTTCTGGACCATCAAATTTATGACATTTACAATTTTAAAAATAGATTTACTAATATCTTACAACATGCCAATTATAAACTGCTCTCTCATCATTCTTATACATATTACCATTTATTTTCTTTTTCTGAAGTTTCCAAAGCCATAGACACATGTTTTATTCCAACCCTGTTTTATAAAAATCAAAACCAGTGGCCGCAGTAGTTCTCTCTGGATTATTCACTCAACATAGCTTTGTTCTGAAACAGTGGTATCCCTCTACTATAATAGCTATTCCAAAAAAAAAATAATAATAATAATAATAAAAACTCCTTCCACCCTATCACTCTATTGCCTGTCATGCTAAATATCCATGAAATTTGTATTTACTGCAACTTTATTACCCAATTATATCTAAACTCCTACCTATCTACCACTCTAGTCTCTAACCATTCAATCTCCACCAACATTCTCAAATCTATCTATAATTATTGATAACTTCGAAAATAAGTGATCCTTTTATATTGTATATATTGATATTAGCCAAGTCTTTGATTCCATCCTTCTTTCTGCACTCCATGATCATTTTGATTCAGACCCTGTTTATTACTCCTCGTTAAATAATTACTTCTTATCCCATACCTACAAAATTAAATTAGATGATTATGAATTTTCCAATTTTGCTTTGACCTGTAGTATTCAACAAGGCTTGATTTTGAGTGAATTGTTTTTTTCAGTTTATATTAACAATATATTAAGTCAACTTAAATCAATGACAATTACCTGTGCAGATGATATCAAATTAATTAATTATGATCCTGATACATTTCCATAACCTCTGCATCTTCTTACAACTCTTCTTGCTAAAGCCAATTTAAAAATCAATCCACAGAAAACTATCATCATGAACTACTCTTTATTGTGCAATATTCCTCAACCTACACTCACTATTAACACATGCAATATTAAATACATTTCTTTGGTTAATGACCTTGGCATAATTTGGGATAACAGGCTCACATTTAAAAGCCACATAGACAAAATAATAAAATCTCTCACCATATGTCAGGATATCTTTTGGTGTTTCTGTAAACTCATTTCCTTGAAAAACGGGTTTACAGAAACACCATTTTCATTGAAAACTTTAACTCTATTTTCTTTGAAAACTTACAATCTGTTACCAACTATGGTATGTTGATCTGGGCCATAGTGGCCCCAACTCTTTTAAACAAAATTTCCAAGAAACTCAATAAAATATATCTGCTTCTAAATAGATTTTGTAACCTTCCTAACACTCAATCTCCAAATGTTGCCAGCACTAGACTGAGTCTTCCCAATTTTAAATTAAGAGTTAAATATTTTGATCAGCTTTTTTAGTTTAAATATTTTAATGGTTTTATACAGTCCAGTTGACTGCACTTAAGAATGTCTCAAAGAAATTTATAATATTCTTCACATATTTACATGCCTTTTTTATAGATTAGTGATCTTGCAGTAATCTTATTTTTATCGTATTTTGCAAAAGTATGTTTAATTTTGATTATTTTTTACATGTTACTTTTTCTTGGTTTAAAAATATTTGTAAATGAAATTTATACTATGCTTAGCCTTTTTTGTATTTGTGTTTTTATTTTACTTGTTTTAATCATTTTTTTTTTTTTTGTCTTTTTTGGGGGGTTGCTTGTTATCTATGGGTGGAGATATGTAGTCCTTACATGACTTTTCCTATGTACCAATGATAAATAAACAAAAACATCATATCTATACTCTGTAAACAGTACCATACCCATGCATGAACATACTCTACCATGGCTTCATCAATATTTTTATTCTCTATATCTATTGTATGTCTACATAATGACTCTACAGAAACTGAACCAGAGATCTCAAGTACTTAAAATGGTCCTGTTTGTAGGCAATAAAAATATAATGTAGCATGTGTTTTTCTTCAATAACAGTCTATATCACAAGACCAATTTCCTGAAGTGCAGAATTTAAAAATGCAACAGGTAAGTTCTTTTTTCGTTGTACATAGTCTTTACCAATGTGAAAGCAATATAGTTGTTATAAAAGCTTGACCAGTAGAGATGTAGTTGTGACTTAATGGAAAAGAGTGTAATTTACAATAAAAAAAAAAGTTGGCAAGGACTCTTACTTGACTTTTCCAGCATTCAAACAGAAGGTTAAAGAACCATTAGGAAATCCAATGATTTTCAATTATACTGTACTAAGATAAAATTTTAAGTAATAAAAAAGCTTAAAAAGATGTAATGATAAAAATCTCCATTTAAGAAATATTTAAGTTTAAAAAGCTCTATGATACTAGCTGATAGTTAAAATTGTTTGTGGCACCATCTGTTATGAAATGTTATTAAAAAATAAAACTTTTATATTATTAATTATTATGAAAAAGCAAAAAAAAGGCTTGATTTTTAATTTTCAGAGATAAATTTTTAAAAATATTATAAATACCAGCAACAAGTAAAATTTTCATTAAATCTAACCCCAGTCAAGACATGACACATGATCTCAATACACAACAGGAATAAGCCAGCATTAATTATTTATTAAAAATTTTATTACTGATCAAAGACTGACTTCAACACACCCCACTAGCAGCAAGACAACTTCAGAATCCACATAAAATTTAAATTTTATATGTAAGGTCAAATTGTTCATAAGTTTGTAAGTTGAACATTAATAAGTAGGGGAGCTCCTGTATTTTAATCTTAAAACTGTTATAATTTTTAATTATATGTAGATATTTTAGTGTGTTTTATTTATATTTTAGAAAATTGATTGAATTTTTTACACAGTTATATAATGCATTACAGTTTTTCCTATTTAAAATAATAAGTAATATATTTTCAGTTAGCAATTGTATGCACAATTGCTGATTTTGTACTATAAGAACAAACTAACTACTGATAAACATGCATTTCCCACTTCATGTTTTCAAATAAATTTTCTCTTTAGGTTTGAAGTTAGGTTCAGTAGTAAACTTTTCAATAAGAAAAAAAAAATTGAATAAAAATCTTTCCAGAAAGAAAGAGCTGTCTTAAAAAATAAAAATTGATGTATATAGATTAGTAGTTCTCAATCATTTAAAGATATACATTCCTTTTTTGTTAAAAAAACATATTGAATCCCTACACTTTTTATAAAAGCACTATGGATGTATTTTATTCCAGTCACTATGCTTTTATAAAAAGCATAGCTTTTATAAAATGTACAGTAGAGCGTCGTTTATCTGAATCAATTGGGGACTGGGGTTGTTCAGATAACTTATTTTTCGGATAACCAATTATGTACAGAAAAATATATTAATTTATCCCGTGTTGAAATTTTTCTCTGTTGCGTGTCGCTTCGTGTTGAATTTTCGTCGATGTTAAGCCTAACGAAGACTATTGTATCGTTAAAAATTATTTTTTTATTTTGTACAAACAAAATAAATATATTGAAAAATATAAAAACAATAAAAAATTATACTTCAGAAGTTAATTTAGTATCAAAAACGTAAAATATTTGAGTAGCC